>NW_027105652.1:386710-439148 GCF_000696795.3 Halyomorpha halys | reverse complement strand
TATATATTCAAACTTATGATATCATTAAATTGTATGAAACTCTTTTATTTTATTAGTATCGATTTGAAACATAAACTTTCAGGAAAATAAATTACATTTATATCTACATTGTCTCATCATTATGTGCCCAAACATGGAAAAATGAAATAACGCTTTGTAAATATTTTACAATTAGCTTTAAATTTTAGAAACCCAAATCTGATCACCAACTTTTGTGCTTTCAAAGAAGTCGTAATTTTGAAAATAAAATTATAAAAGGTCTGTTTTAACAAGAGTTTTTCTGTTTTTGCAGTCTGGTAACGTTTTTATGTCACCATATTTATTAAAAACCTATAGATGAGCATTTCAGTACAATAAATTTTCCTGGTATGGTTTGCGCTCTGAAGTTAGCCAAGATTAATTTCAAATCAAAGTAGGTCAGTGAGTGAAAGTTGTGTGATGCACGCACTGTTCCAGATTTTTTTCTCTTCTATAGTAACCATAATCAAGAGGACTTTGTTTACAAGATTTATTGCATACTCCTTGCGGAATAGCAATTATGCTTATGTATTAACATGTAACTCCTTTCGATAGCATAAGTCAACTAAAGTATCGATTCTCGATTCACATTCATCCCAATCTAGTCAATGACAATCGATTAAAATATAAAATGCCCTTACATGAATAACTAAAAACGTTAAAATAAAAAATATTTTTTTTTTTTTTTTTAAATACTTGAAATAACCCTGCCCTACACATCTGTGTGTTACTGCATATTAGTGGGTCGTAATTGAAGTTGTCTAAGGCAAGATTTATTGTAATTATGTATATATGTTGTAAATATTGTATTAGTTTAAAATAAATATTGGGGTACCTTCCACATCTGAAAAAAATCAAGTATGAAAAAATGTTTACATAAATTTTTAAACAGCTTTTTCTTACATTCACAGAAGCATGAGACGGGATTTACTTGCAAAAATCCGTAGTGTGCAGTGGAAGGCGTCCACTGCTATACCAAGTTTCATTATTCTTAGACAACTTCAAAACGATCTAATATACTTAAGGATATATGCAATAACACAATTCTTTAACCAGTTTTTTAATTTATGTTGCATAAGAGCCAAAACAGGAATACAACCAAGATGGCCACGATATAGTTTTTGGGATAATATAATAAAGAGTTACAATTTTACTTGCCTAATGAACAAACAAATTTTTTACATAAGACCATTTGAGCAATTTGTCAAAAAATGGAAACAATCCTCCAGAGCCGTTCCATCACAAGCTGGACAAAGCTTAGGTGGGTTCAAAGTATATTTGTATGGACCGACATTTAGAAATTACACATATCATTGCAAGAGCAATATTCTTGCCTTGGTTTTTTGTACTTGTCAAATCAAACAAAAACACTATGTTTAACTCAAACTTTTAACCAAAATACATAACCAAAAGAGATCTCTCTTTATACGTGTGTTTCAGCCCCTATCGGTAGGTAATCCCATTGTTCCCTTACACTCTGATCGATACATTCAAATCGATATCCAATATACCAAAGTACTCTGAATTATTTAAGCACTAGCTGGTCAACATTAATAACAGAAATAATTCCCCTTCATTATAGATCCACAAAACACTAATAGAAAAAATGTCAATAAAAAAAAAAAAATAGTGAAAAGGAAAAATACACATTTTTTTTTCAAAGCGTAACCAATAATCTCACGCCGGGAGCAATGCTAGGTTAAATATCTTGATATCAGTTATTGGGCACATATTAATTTTCAACGGATAAGGTATACAATAAAATTATCTTAGAACAGTATTTTTTTAGGAATCGAAAATCCTAAGAGCATAATGACACAATCAGTTGCGTAATTCAATGAATTGTTGTCGAAACTGTATTCAGATCAGATTGAGAGATCCCATTTTTATAAAAACCCACTGACTGCATCCTCCCACATTGTTTGCTTCGAGGACAGCTGTGGGAGATGTTCATACAGTTCTGAAAGTCTGTGAAATCGGCGTCAAAAAGAAAGAACAAAAATAACTATAGCTACTCTGTATATTTTTGGGAGAACGAAATAGTAAAAATGTGAGACGACATTTTTGGCTCTCGAAAATTTCCTCACATTCCCCTCCCCCTCCCAGATGATTTTACTTTCAAAAGTTACTTATCATCATGCGTTATTATTCACAAATATGTTTATAGAAAATGCTACTTAAACTATTCTTTGTATTTTCATATAAGTTGTAAAGAAAATGAATGTGGGAACTGTTATACCGTAATATATATGGCTTATTTTTTTTTTTTTTTTGAGTTTGTATCAGTCTATGTTTAATTTCTGGTGGAATGTTATCAGGTTTGTTTGTAACATTTATCATGAAAGTTTTATTTTTCATTTCTCAAACCCTTTCCAGCAACTAAAATAAAAAAATATAATTTTAAAGCAAACATTAATTTTGCTTATTAAAGCAATAAAAAAATCTGGAGTGGTGCGCGCATCATGTATCTTTCACTTACTCCTCTACATACGTCCCCACGTTTTGTATAAAATGGTGGGCTTGTGTTGAAGTTATCGTTATTTTTGTGATTTTCGAAAAAACAAAAAAAGAATATAATAATGAAAAAAAAATTGTTATATCTCTTTTGATATTAAAATTCGTATTTCAGGGATTCTCGAGGTGGGAATAACGAATATAAACTCCTGCCAAGAATAGAACAGTTTAACAAAAGATAAAGATGTCGTAATTCAATCAGAAAAGATAGGTTCGTCTCTGTTTTTCCCGCTCGAATCTGATTTTCCTTTTTTCTCCTAATTTTTTTTCTACAAAATTCTTTAATATTCTGTATTTATCCATTGTTTATTATTGCTAACAATGAGAACTGTATATTTTTTTTCGAATAAACAAAATTAAAGGATACTTTAGAGCAACATTTTTAAAAATTCGTCATTTAAGTCCTGTCAGACTACTTCAATCAATGATTTTATTACCTAGCTGGTTTCAAAGATCATTTTATCGTACATTGACATGTTGATTTCAATCAAAATCGTTAGAACTGTTTTTGAGAAAATTGAAAAATTGAAAAATCGATGCTATGAAGTGGATGTTATCAAAACTATCATACTGCTGGCATACCCAGCTTAAATATATAATTTCATTTTCGTACTTTTTTTTTTTTAACGAGGCTGACCAAACACATACCACTGTTTTGCGGGTCTTGGTTATTTGGACCCCCCGAGTAATCATGTATCTTTCACTTACTACTCTACATACGTCCCCACGTTTTGTATAAAATGGTGGGCTTGTGTTGAAGTTATCATTATTTTTGTGATTTTGGAAAAAAACAATATATTAATGAAAAAAAATGTTATATCTCTTTTGATATAACCATTCGTATATTAGGGATTCTCGGGGTGGGAATAACGAATATAAACTCCAGCCAAGAATACAACAGTTTAACAAAAGATAAAGATGTTGTAATGCAATCAGAAAAGATAGGGTCGTCTCAGCTTTTCCCGCTCGAATCTGATTTTCCTTTTTTCTCCTTAATTTTTTTCAACAAAATTCTTTAATATTCTGTATTTATACATTGTTTATTATTGCTAACAGTGTGAACTGTTTATTTATTTTTTTTAATAAACAAAATTAAAGGATACTTTAGAGAAAATTGGAAAATCGATGCTATAGTGGATTTTATCAAAACTGTCATACTGCTGGCCAGCTTAAATATATAATTTCATTTTCGTCCTTTTTTTTTTTTTTTAACGAGGCTGACCAAACACATACCACTGTTTTGCGGGTCTTGGTTATTTGAACTCTGGGGTCTTCAAAACGTATTTTCGTCGAAAATTCGAATTCGAAATCATTCATGATCACAATACTTTCCCTTACTATATATACCATATATAGGTAAGTAATGTAAAAATGTCATATAATGTAAAAGATTGGAACAACCGAAGCCTGAGACGAGACTGGCCCTGAAAACCACACCCACACATGTTCTGACTCATTTATACTGTGGAGAAACCATTCCACTAGTATCACCATTCCTCTCCTTCAATAGTATATTCTGTCGGTTTAAATTACGTTTTAAACGTAACAATGTAATATTTTGTATAAAAAATTACGCAGTTTAATAATCAACATATATATATAATGTTATGAAAAGAAGAAATGGTGCTTTATTTTTGTCTTATGAAACGATAGAGTTTCTCAAAGATGCTCTATGGTCACGTTAAATAGTTAATAATAAACCAAATTAGAATAACTATTAAAATGTATATATTATACGGAGTAATTATTCATAAAGTTTTAATGTTTTATAAATTGACATATGCGAAAGAGCTGCGCTCTAGTTTTTGTTAAAATAACAAGAAAAAAAATTGTTTTGAAAACATTCTGCAATTATAAGTATCTTCTACGAAGTATACAAATCTAAACAAATAATTTAGATTAAGTACTAATTTATGTTTTTACTTGTCTTAAGTTCCACTTTACTATCCATCTTTATGGATGGTAAAGGTGGTTTGTTGGATTTTCATTCTCAATATATTATTAAATGTCTATTCATATTTTCATTGGATAATTGAAATGATTTATCCATAGTGTATCATCAAGTAACACGAAAGGAATGAAGAATAAAGTAAATAGCATAATGAATGAAGAGATATGAAGATTAAAAACTTAAACTGAATTAGCGTTATTTGATCTAAATTATTACATAAAGTAAACAAAGATAAATCAAACAATCAATATAAACAAGCGATGAAAAGAATGGACGAATTTTATTTTAAAATTATATTTAAATTTCTTAAACCTCTTTTGTATCTTATTTAAAATTT
Organism: Halyomorpha halys; assembly: GCF_000696795.3. NCBI lineage: Eukaryota > Metazoa > Arthropoda > Insecta > Hemiptera > Pentatomidae > Halyomorpha > Halyomorpha halys. Next base: position 434,328 of record NW_027105652.1, on the reverse strand, counting down.
AAAATTGTACTTGTCTCGTATCCAATCCTTCGTAAAATCCTCAATTCTCCTTACTTTATCACAAATAAAATCATACATAAAGACCTTAATGTTCCCTATGTAACCGATTTAGCCCGAACCAGATATCACTCCTTCCATTATAAGCTCCCTAACCACTCAAACCTCCTAGTTTCTAACCTTGCATCCTCTTCCATTTCTGACAATCCTCCGAGGCGCCTGAAAAGAAGATGGCCAGGAGACCAGCTAATGTAAAATGTCATTAGAGTGCTACCTATGGGTAGTTTCTCTACATACCTGTAACACTCCATTTTAACTAAGATCAAATTTACTGAATGTATTATGTAATATACAGTTGTAAATTTCAATAAAGATATTAAAAAAAAAAAGTAGTCATTCTCAATTTTTAATATTGTATGTGGTGCGCAAAGCTATTAACTAATTTATTGCTTTAATGAGTGATAATAAATTGCTACTGTGCCACGACTGTTTTCAATGCTGTTGGAGTTTCACTTGCGTACGCCATGACAGCTGGGAACCACGTGTCCTCCCCCCCCTTTCACCAACTGGTTCTGCTTGATGTGATCAGTATCGACCGACTTTTAATGTTGACCTACCTCAATTACTTTATATTAATCGTATTTTTCTTCCTTTATTGTAACAACTAATAGCATCATAGTTTAATTTTTTTATTAATTTCCAATAATTTTATATTTTCATAATTAAAAAAAATATATAAAATCATGTTCTATATATAAACCTATAATGTCATCGTAGGGGAGATACTTGTTTACACTCTAATACTCATCTTTTATCCTGTTGACAAGGAACAAATTAGGCGACTCGAGCAATAAAACTCAACTTTTCTTTTTTTATATTTAGCAATTCAGTACGATATTCCTATTATCCACCCAAATATTTTTTTCCACCAAAGCCCAAGCTCTTTTTTATTTATTTTGTAAATAATTATTACTTATACATTGATATGAGAGATGGTTACTCTGTTCACCCGCAATCCATTCGAGTACAATTAAATTACTTATAATTTGTTTCTACTTATAATTATATTATTTAATGGTTTTAATCCAATTTGTAGTTTTTTTATATCCCTTTAACGCTTGTTTTTTTCAGCATTTAGATTCTTTATTTTTACAAAATTGTTTGTTGAAAGGTAAAAATAAAAATGAAAACGGTAGATGGAAAAAGATCAGATAGAAGCAAGGGAATATGAGAGTTTTTTTTGTTATGACCTGGGGGAGAGAAGCCCTCCTATCGAGCTGCCTGCCTCTACCAACATCGGCTTATATGGCTTCCTTTGTCGATATTTTGGTATAGCTTGTATAACCCCCAGCAGATGGATCTTGTTTTTCGATTATTTAATCAAGTTAATAAAAAAACATAATGTCTGTAATTGTAGTAATACTAATTATATTAAATTTTAACTATAAAACTGTGTAATAAAATTTAAACTAACTAGCAAAAAAAATTTAAAAACTAGCTATGGAATATTATATTTTTTCTGGACCCAACGTTATTCTTTCTGTAACACCTTGACTACAAAGGTCAGCCACTCACCTTTAATAATATCCCAAATTTCGAGAGAACATCTATTTTGTGGAATGTGGTGAGAGTTAAACAGTTTAAGTATTATACAATTAATGTCAACAAACATAATTATTTCTTTGTAATTTTCTACTTGACTACGTTACCTAAAGTTATTACCTTAATGTAGAAAATATAAGTAAAATATTATGAAAGTATCATCTTAATATTTATACATTTAATATTGGAAAATAAAACGTTACTTGGGGTTAGATAACCGTTTCTTAAACCATTTTTTTATAAATTAATGAATTATTAGTAATTTTTTCATTGATTAGATTATTCGTATTAATATATTTTATTATTTAACTGGTGAATTTAAATTTATGCAGTTAAATAAATTTCGCATCTTGGTAAAAATGAGTTATTTTTTGGAAACAGCTCATTACCGAGTCACGTATGTTTGAAATAGAAAAAGACACTAATTCTACCATTATTTTTTCACTACCCAAAACTTTTTTTAATTTTCAATCTAATTTATACGTTATATAGCATTTTAATGACACTAAAGGATTTTGTGGTAACAATAGAAAACTGCATTCATAATGATTTAAGCAGAGATATTTGAAGTTTTTTTTTTTTTGTTCCAACTCTAAAATTTAGTTCAAAACTGTAAGTGAAAATTTGATCCATACTTCAAATTAGTAAAATCAATGATAAACACAGCTCATATTGAATTATAACTAAATATCAAAAGGTTTTCAGTAAAAACCTTAAATTTTCTAATTTCAATGATTATCTGTTCAAATATTTTTTTCATCTGTAAGTTGATTTTGGTTCTCCTGTTAAGAATTACTCTGCGAATTATAAAAAAATCAGTTTTTAGTTTTTAGAGGATAAGAAAAAGGAAAAAATACAAACTGTTTCGAAGATTTGTGCGACATCCTATGTTTTGTAGAATAAATTCGTTTAAATATTTATTCAAGAACCATGCTAACGAAAAAAAATAAAGATGTAGAAAAATTCATTCTTTATTTTTTCAATCTAACTTTAGATATGGAGATCAAGGTCTAACAACAAAATAAACCGTTATTTTTTATCCAGAGGAACAATAACTTTTTAACATATTGAAATCACCAATGTATAATTAAAGGACATCCTCTGCTAATTAGCATGACATCTTGCAGTAAATACAGATATATTTATCATTTATACTTTTTTAATTATGACAATTAATCAGAATCTAAATACTGTTTAAACTAGCCAGATGTATGAGATTATAACTATAAACTAAAATGTATCATTTTAAAACTTGTACTTGAAATGTTTTGTTTTCATAACAATGACCTTATTCATGATTTAACATACATCACAATTTTGTTAAATGGCGGAAGAATTAAAATTCACCTAGCAAACTTAATACGCCAGTCTATTTTTTCTCTTGAACTTAATGCAATGGCGAATTGCTATATCCAGTAAAGTAAATATTTAGTGTGACGAAAAAGTTCCACGATATTTTTAGAATAAGATGCGAACATCTAATTCGAGATTCATTTATTTAAATGAGATTCACTACTGCGGTGGAGCACCTTGAAAGTATCTTATAAAATGTTTAGTTTCTCCCAGATTTCTTGAAAATAAAATATCAATTTATATGATTTGAAGTTCGTCAAGTTTGGATGAAAAAATAAAACAGAATACTTAAATATTAGTTTAACTGGAGGTCTTTGGGTGAGTTATTATCTCTAACCTTACTTATTATTATGAGGTATTATATTTCGATATGTATTTATTGTAAATAAATTGTTTTTGGTTGTCAAATAGGCAGGAAGGGTGAATCATCTCAATGGTTGCCAACCTAATCTAGCAACTAATTCAAGGGACCGCCACGATATATAAAGAAGAAATTTTATACTATTTTTAATAAAAAAGTAGAGACTTTCAAAATAAACTTAATACTGAACGTCTTTAGATTGCAGTATTACTTGTTATCTCGATTAACTGTTCTCGGTTATGAAATATAATATAACAATATGAAATACTATTTTAGGAGCTCTGTGATGTTGGCCCCCATCCTCGAAATATTTTGATTTTTTTTTTGTTCTAGTAGTTTCCATAAGAGTTCTAGAGTTCTCGATTATTTATAGAAATAGATCTGATGTTTAAAACATCAATAATACCAGTCAAATGCACGCGCTTCAATTGCATATTTTGTAGAACTTTAGCACTGTATATCTTTTTTGATTGGAGAAGTTTGTCGGGGGGTGCGGTCAGCAAAGAACAACATAAATAAACAAAACCATATTTATTTTTTTGTTTATTTATGTTGTTCTTTGCTGACCGCACCCCCCGACAAACTTCTCCAATCATTAATCTACGGTCTACTATCTACACCTCATTATATATCTTTTTTGCTGGTAACACTAGGGATTTATTACTAAATAATTCAAAACACTATCCAAATTATAGTCTCAAAACTTTTATTTCTTTTACACGTCCAACGTTTCGGCCAATTCGGCCATCTTCAGGGACAATCTCAATTCACTATGAAACATATAATTTAACTATTCCAAAAACTTCATACAGGCTATTCTGCCCAGGTCAAAACATTTATATCTAATAAGTCAAATATCCATTAAAAACCACAGTCAAAATTATTTCTCTTTAAACACTATTAATACACTTTTATTACAACCTTTAAACAAACAAGTAAGGTTGTAATAAAAGTGTATTAATAGTGTTTAAAGAGAAATAATTTTGACTGTGGTTTTTAATGGATATTTGACTTATTAGATATAAATGTTTTGGCCTGGGCAGAATAGCCTGTATGAAGTTTTTGGAATAGTTAAATTATATGTTTCATAGTGAATTGAGATTGTCCCTGAAGATGGCCGAATTGGCCGTAACGTTGGACGTGTAAAAGAAATAAAAGTTTTGAGACTATAATTTGGATAGTGTTTTGAATTATTTAGTAAAAAATTGCCAGTCTCAAGAAAGAATTTTAAGATTATAAATAACTAGGGATTTATTTAATGAGGATAATTTTTAGAACTCTTCGGGGGAAGGGGGAGAGAGGGGCAACAGAAAAAAACGAAAAAAGAATTTTCCAACAATTTTTGATCGCTAATTTTCCACCTGAGAAGTCGTAGAAGTTAAAAATTCTTAGAGTTCTAGTAGCTCCTATATAAGTTTTAATGTTCCTAATAAAAAAAAATAAAATAAACATTTATTTGATTTAATCCAGGAAAAATACGCACGACGTTTGTACATCTTTGCCACCGAATATCTTTTTTTCTGAAAACATTACGGATTTATTTAATAGGGATACCCTTACCCAAGGTTTGTCGTTAGGGATCTTTACGTTAAATAGTTCACAGTTTTTTATAAAGCAACTTTTTTTTCTTAAAAACGAAAAATCGATATTTTGGAAAATATCATGGAACCTACTAATCCCTAAGAACGACGTACATCTATTGGTTCTTAATAGTAATAGGAGTATATAGTAGGAGCATCAGTTTCCATGTTATTCACCAAAATAAATTTACAAAATGTTGGTTTCTCGTTGTTCTGAAAAAAACTTTGGTTTATGATAGAATAAATCTCAGGAACTATTAGACGGGCAAATAACTATTAGCACTCAAATTAAAGCTAGTTAAATGTAGTCAATAACGTTTATCTGTACATAAGCAGCATTTTCCAAAGTATTCTCCAAAAACATATTAATTTTTCATAATTTGAAAAAAAAAAATGTTGCTATTTGTAAAAATATATTTAGAGAGCTATTGGATGTAAAGAGCTCGAAGAGCAGTTTCCATGATGTTCTCCAAAATCATATTAATGTTTCGTTATTTGAAGAAAAAAAAATGTTACTATTTGAAAAACTGTATTTAGAGAACTATTGGATGTAAAGAGCTGTATTAGACCTCATATCTTAAAATGTTTACTCTAATTTAAATAATGGACTATGATGTGTTTTAGTGTTCTTGGTAGTTTTAATGATATGAAGCTTAGAATGAAAAATGATTGAAAATTTAGGTTTTTCTCGCATAAAATAAACTTCGGGATGCGTGTACTTTAAATACTTTATTATTTACTATATTCTTTATAAAAAAACAGAAAATTATTCGTATTTTTTTTAACTTGAAAGAACTCAAAAACGAATTTTTGTAATGTCTTGAACAGCTGCCATTATTTATTCTCGTTACAACCGAACCCCAAAGTCTATACCTCAGGTAGAAGCCTTCACAATAAATACAATTTCAAATTACCGGTCTAAATAGTTACCTACTTGGGGACAACTACTTTCTAGGTAGTTGGCGGCCCTAGATCCTGTACCTCCCCCTTTCAAAATGTTCGACCCTATTTTTTCTTACTTGCAGCATTCCATCTTTGGACTGGTCTAACTTGTCCCTGAAACGCCGTGTTTATAGGCTACAGGGGCGTTGCTGCAAATTATCGGAGAGTGGGGAGGGGGTGAGAGGAGCAAAATCAATAATATCCTAACTATATTGACCCTATTTACCAACTTTAACCAGGTCTGAAAAGTATTCCCTAAAATTTTCCATATTCTTAAACAATTTTGGATTATTTGCTATAACTAAATAGCATTTAAAAAATATAAACAATTTTCAATACAATAACCTCTTTCTTTTCTTTTCCCAATATTTCCTCAGTTTGAAGAATGTCCTCAAATTTCCCAACTTTTTGGATTATCTAATTATTGGCGGAGATGAAAGACTCCTCCCAGACTCCTCCGTGATGTCTCTGAAATAATGAAATAGGTTTCTATTTTTTTAATATAAATAAATATGTTGTTTGTTCGAGCATATAAACAATTCTTTTAGCATTTAATCCAGATATAAAGATTTTATAATTCTCCTTCTAAAGAAATAATGAAGAATATTACAAAATAATTACAATAATTGAAAACTTGAGAGAAAAAAAAAGTATTAAGCTCGCAAGTAATATGCAGCAAATACATCATTCATCTAGTATTAAATCACGTCTAAGTAAAATTAGAGTAGAAATGAAATGACAATTTAAAATGGTGTTAAACAAAAATTGAGACTCTCTCAGTTTTATTAAGAAATGAAAACAGGCTTTATAGAATGAAGAAAATGAAAATTTTGAATGAGGTGTAGATAGTTGACTGTAGATTAATGATTGGAGAAGTTTGTCGGGGGGTGCGGTCAGCAAAGAACAACATAAATAAACAAAACCATATTTATTTATTTTATGCCGACGTTTCGACCTGAGTTTCAGGTCTTCATCAGGGGTTGTGTCATAGAAAGTAGCCTTTATTTTGAAATATTAAAACATTTTAACCCTTCTGATATCTTAAAGCTAAAATATGCTCCATTTATTTTATGTGAAAGAAACTTCAACTGTGTATAAAAAAATGTTATTAAGTGCTTTGTTGATAAATATTTCTTTTTTTTTTTTGTTAAATATTAGCCATTTTTAAATTATAAAGATCCACATTCTACTTATCACTATATTGTTAATATAAGTTATATAATATATATGTTCAATATATTTGTGATTGAAAGATCTACATAATGATTAGATACATGAGTACGTGCATTTTATCTTTAAGTTTAGAAAGTTCTTTATTTGCTAAGTTTCTAAAATAACCTGAAAAGGTTACAGGACTGAAGTGAACTTCATATCGAGTAAACTTCCTGTTTGCTTACCCTGCTTTTTCCTGTTCCTCACCAGATCCCCGCGTAATATTTGCAGCTTGTAATAATATTAAATATTACATTATTATGTATATATATTTACACGCATAAGGTGTCTCGTGAAGTCTTTAGCAATATTCAAGGAGGTTAAACTGGACTTCAGAAGCAACAAAATGTCCATGCAGAAATGGCACGATTTTCTACGGAAAAAGAAAGAAATTATAGTTGTTTTTTCCGAATTGAAAGGAAGTGGTGGGAGGGGAGACCGGGAGCAAGGCTGGTTAACAATTACAATCAGGAACAAGGGAAAAAATGTGCTAGGACCACTACAGAAGAACTGAAGAAAGTTAAGTAATTAGCAATACCCTAAGGTTGATCACTGGGAACTGTTTTGACCTGGCGAAAATCAAATCAAAATTACAAAAATTGTTGAGATTAGGAAAATGAAGATATATACTGGGACACTGAGAATACATATATTTATAAATATGAAAGTATATATTCAAAAAATATCAACATATAAAAAGTTTCCCTGCAAGAAAATCCAGATATACATAAGTTCTGGTTTTAATATTCCTCAATAATATCTTCTAAAGATAAATGACTTCATTGCAATTAACAAGCATTCGCCACAAAAGAGGTTTTGATTATTTTGTTAGAAGCTTAATGATATTTAAAAACAAGAAAAAGAAGAATAAGAAATAAAAATATAAGAGGAATTATTACGGATTTCATACATAACCTTCATCGTCCCAATTCCCCATACAAGGGCCATTTTACTTCCCTAACTTTGAGTAAGATGATATTATATTTTATAAATTAATGGTTTATCTTCAGCAATGATTAAACCCTTATAAAGTTTTATTTTATACGTAAATGTTTTCAATACTCATGACTTGGCAACTAGCAGATCTGTTTTCATGGATACGATGAAGAAACATTGGAGAAATGGACTAGTAAAGTTTGCGTAATGCTTCTAAAATATATTCACAGTTGAAAAAAAAAATTTCATTTAAACAAAAATTGAACTAATGTTGTTTTTTTCAAATGTCTGTGTAAGCAAGAAACCGGAACCACATATTTATCAAATTTGTTTTTCTTTTTTATCAATGTAAACTCTTGTTTCATCCTTTAAAAACCATGATTAATAAGTATATCGATAGCTTACTTCACAGTGCTGCCATTACCTTTACAAATAATAAAATTAAAGCTTTTATGTTTAAGGAATATTACTACTTTTAAATTAGTTTTTTGATATAGATTTAGAATTTATATTTAAATTTGTTCTGTCAAAAAAATAATTAAAAATTTATAATTTCCCTAAAAGATAGAACCTTTGATTGTATTTTTCATAAAGTAAGTGGAAATGTACTTAGCACCATTGCGAAGTAAGCCATCCATAAGATACTTTATTTATGTTTTCTTCCCTAAAGACTTTCTTGTCGAATTCATTTTAGAAAAGACATGAGTTCATATTTTTTTAATCATCCTCAGGAAGAATTAAAACTGAAAGATTGCACAAATTTGTGTAGCAATGTTGAAACAGTTTGTTTTTTCTAGATTACTCCAAAACTATTTTTAATGCTTATTCTATTTCTAAAATAAACGATTCCAACCAATAAATGTTTTTAACTAGGTCTCGTAATTTATCTTTTTTTGGAAGAAAAACTACCGACTTTTTTGGGTACCTTTTAACAAATAACTCATAGCTTGCGTTCTACAGGTCAGAACATTTAACCTTTCGAACTTTAGGGTGAGTGGGACAATTTGAACCTGTCCTCTAGCACTGGCAACAGCTCACCAACAGTTTTCACAAAGAGGAATGTTGGAAACACAATAACGCTCACACATGCTTTAGTTCCACGTCTTACACATAATGGTTGTTTTAAAATAAACAAATAAAAAACCTCTACAGGCTCTTGCTATTCGCATATCATTTTATTATTTAGTTCCTACGTATTTTTATATGATTCGAAATCGAAAAATGATTGAGTAATCGTAGTTGTTAATTGTAAAAATCTCCCATACTATTGTTATCCACAATGTGTTTAAAAATATTTTAATGACTGCAACTGGTTTTCCAACATTTCTGCTGGTCAAAACTCTTAGTGATATGTTGCTATGGGGAGTGGAAAGGTTCAAATTAATTCCTCTATATTGATCAGCTAGCCTTACTCGATAGCCATTCAAATGAACAGTGGCTATGATCATCAATGATGGATTGTAAATAGTAGCCTCCCTTAAGTTGAGACCAAAATAGAACGAAATGTGGTGGTAGGCCTGCTGTGGGGATGGGGTGAGGTTATCGAACCGAGTACCGTTAGGTCAGGCCAACCCTTGTACAGCCTGAGAACTTTCCTTTCCAAAAATATTTATCTCTAGAATGTGTAATCTCTTTGTTTTAGATAGTAAGGGTATTCATGATGTTGTGTTAAATGCAAAATGTTTTACCATGTTAAATGTTATAAATATAGAATTGTGAGCAGCCCGATTTAAAGTCATGTTAAATGCATAAGAGCTCATAGCGGATTTTCTGAGTAACTTGTTTTATAACCTTTATTTTGAAAACTTCTGAACATGCATTCAAACTGAATGCTTTGTTGAGCTTCTAGCTTGTGAGGAAGAGAATCAAGATGAGCTAATTGGCAACTATCATTACATTGTAATTAATGTCATTCATTACTGTATTAGTTAAAACATCCAAAGCAATACTAACACAATCAAAACACAAACTACGAGCAAGTAACCTACCACAACAAGCAAAACGGTGACGAGCTCAGCTGGTCTGTTGTGTGACGTCATTCTCCATTTAACAGACCTAGTAGCTGACTCTCAACCATGTTATATGTTATATCGTTTTTTATGTTATATTGGTTTATATGTTAAACTAAAGATCATGAATACCCCTAGTAAGACGTAGTAAGTGATAGTCTTGGTATTGGCCCGGTAGAACTAATTTTTTGACGGTTTGATAAAACTCTGTCATTTACTTTCCTTTATCTTTCCTGACGTTTTTGTGACAGCTAAAAGGAATAAGAGCATCATTGACATCATATGTTAATAGTGATGGCTATCAAACCATATAATGATTATGGGCTATGCCTATCAATTCTATTCAAATCTGCCTCCACCACAAAATCTTGGTAGGAATAAAAAAAGAAAACAATCTGATTGCTCCTGTCGCATGCATGCCACCTTACGGTCCAAAAATGGTTCTGCAGTTTGTTTGGTGCTCTTGTGCAAAGCCATGTAAATAGTACTCCACACAAGGGTGTTCTTGCAAGAAAATGGTGGGTTAGGGGGGGGAGGGGGAGTAGTAGGTCAAAATCTTTCATTTCCAAAAATTTTGAAAGGATTAGCAAATTCCCCTCCTCTCTCCCAGAATTCCCTGAAATTAATTCTTTTCCTTAATAATTCTGGAACACTGTCCTCTATAAGTAGCGTTTATTTATGAACTATTTCTAAAAATAGTTTTTAATATAACTTATATGAATAATGTTTCAACACAATTTTCAAAGTTTTGGTTAGGTTTCCGAACTCCGTCACAATGTGGATGTACATAAATTGATAAGAACTAAATTTGTAAACACCCGATATACATCATTACAAAAAAAAACCGTGGGCCGAATCAAGATGGAACAATTTACTTGGACAAACTGGCTTGACAAGTTTTTTGAGAATCAGGACTAGGGTTTCTTTGCGCGCATCAGCTATCATTCCAATAATGGAAGATTTAGATACTATTTATAATTGATAATTTCTCTGTTATTTTAATTTTCTATGACAAAAAAATATTGTTTAGAATTGGGATTTTTTTTTCAATGAGGTGAAAATTTGTTTCACCTCGGATTTTAACATTAGGAATAAGTTCGGTTAGTATGATACAAATTTTAGTAATAGTTTAACTGTTTTATCAAACGGAGTTAAAGACATCGTGTAATTTTAATTGTTACAATTATTTCCTAAACTATTGCTCAGATATTTTGTATTAAGAATATTCACACCAGGAGCTGAATAAATTAAAGGTAAAATTCAGCTGCACTAAATCAAAATATACGGATAAGGGTATGCTCCAACTGCTCAAGTTAAGGCGCTGTTGGCCGGTCGGGCTATACTTCTCTAGTTAAATAAGCCTTAGTTAAAGGGTGTGAGCTCAAATATGTTACACCTTTCATTACTTTCAAATTAATGATGACTTCTGTCATCATATGTTTATGTATAACATTTCTGAAATTTTAATTTTTCATATTCCTATATTTTTATTTCGGAAGAGCCTACCTGGAGCAGTTAATATTTATTTTTTAGGACTAATACTGGCACTACCTCTCTAGTTAGAACGCGGCAGCAACCTATAGGAAGCCGTCAGGGGTTTGCAAAATGGTATCACTTGACCCCTTTACTAGACTAGTTACCCTCATCGCACTATTATCAATATGAGAACTAGTTTAAATTTATTTATTAACATTACGAACCAATAAAACTTGTAAATTATATACAATAAATTTGATCTAGAGAGGGCGTTAGTAGCTCAGGGCCTTAGTATCTTAAGAGTAGCTCTCCAATAAGCTGGAACCAAAAGCGGATGTCAATTTGATTTTTATTAAAAGGGTTGTCTGTTTTATCTAATTTCAAAAAACAAACCGAAATCCTCCTACACAAAAAAAGTTGAACTATTGTTGTCATCAGATCGAAATTGGTTTAGGATGTTAAAACATTTTATAAGGTTTTCTTAAAATCTTCTTTGTTACTACAATAATTAAAATTGTTTACTTTAGTTTGTTTAAAAGATAGTTATTCTTCCTCATAATGAAGCCTCACAATGATAGCATATCGGCTAAGCTAATCGAATGTTGAAACATTTATATCGGATGTCTGTGAAAAGCAGCATAGCATAAAATTACTCTTGTCTTTCAGTTTAGTAGGTATCATAAATGATATACTTATTTAGACAAATAATATAATCTTTAAAAAACGAATTCGTCAGCAAAAGCTATGTGTAACCGATGTTACGTACAAGAGAGAGTTATTTCTGTTAAGCCCGACTGATCAGATAGTTCAGCGCATGCCCAGTAGCCTGAGACGTAGTAGGGTACAAGATGAAAGGAAGGTCGATGAAAAGAGAATGCGTAGTAAGGAATAGATGTGGACGCTCCCTTCAGGCAATGAATCATATCGCTTCACCAACCTCACATTTCTCTATCAGCTCTAGTAACAGAGCAGTAAAACTAATTAACTCACCCAAATTATTCAATAAGAGTCGATTTCGACAAAATTATGCAAATGGTGAGTACTTGGGGAGAAAATATTATACAATGCTGATTTTAAATCTTAATTAGCTGAAAATAATTTTGGTTCATACTAACTTTAATTAGCACCCTCAGCAATAAAATCAGTTTTCTTCAAAAATAGGACAGGATAAGTTGTATTTTATTCATTCTTCGACCTAGGGATGGATGGCCCATGGAATAATCGTAGAGAGTGTTTCATTGAATGCAATCAATGTTAGTTTCCTCCTGGTTTTAGAATCTAACACTCCACATTGGATAACTATGTTTATTCGGAGGACTGAGATTTTAGTTGACTAAAATCATTGACTCTTATTTTCATTCACTTTGTCAAGGGTCTCATTAATCAGTTCTTGTTGTATCTGTAGCTAAGAGCTTCGACAAATCATATAAAACTGGAAATTTAGGATATTTGGACCCATTTAGATTTTAAATATACATTTGGTATGTATGTGTAAAATATTATACTTTAACAAATATATGGACATGTCATACTTGTTCGTAAATCCACCATCAGGAGAAAGCAGGGAGAAGACCAAAATCGCCTAAGCTAGGATTAAAAAAATATATACAGTCAAAAATATTGTTAAAAAACTGTATGTAAATATAAAATAGTTTTTTACTTTTGAAACTAATAAAATATGATGTCACACACACATTTTTACAAAAACGTTTGAGGAATAGGATAGATATTTGAGGAATACGGATCAGGAATAAAATTTTAAAACCAGCTTTGTGAAGGCAACAGGTATCAGGACTTTTAAGAGATCTTAATAAGAATTACATTGTCAAATGAATTTAATCTTCAGCTCAGGGAATATTAGTGGTTGATAAGAAAAATGGAAATGAAGTGTTAAGTTATAATGGGAAAAGGGAAATAATTTGTTAGGATGTAATGTAAACTATTAAAAGAAAGGCATAAGTAACAGAAATCGGGCACTGGGGTCTTACATGTCTCTCGCTGTAGTATGGAAAACGTATTAATTGTTTCATTAATCATTTAAACCCGCGACAAAAAGGGGGAAAGAAGAGAAAAAAGTAAAAGCTCACTAAAGGCACTTCTCTAACACCAATTCGATTCACATACAAATTTCCAGTCCTCAAACTTAATTTAGAGGGGACATAAAGGAGTGGAGAGCATTAAAAATACGAAAAACCATTTGGATATAACTAAATTTTGAATTGAAATTCAATTCAATTCTTATGAAATTTTTCCTACCTAGAAAAAAACCCGAATAAGCTGCTGCTGGCGCACCCCTTTGCTTTGGGACTCAAAACAGCTAAGACGGCTTCTCAACTTATAGTACAAGAGTCGGGAAGAAAAAAACGTTGTCTTAGGTTTTCTTGTGTTGTTCCTACTTTTTAAGATACAGAGCTCCGAATGAAAAATTAGTTTTTTTGTCGCTTTGAAACAGCCGCCATTTTGCCCCCCCTACCTATACTTGGCAGACTCACCAATTTTGACTATTAATTATACATGGTTTTCATTAAAGTAATCAAAAATTGGGGTGAGATAATTGCCTTTTTTCTCCTCTTGGGGTCCTGTACAATTAAGGCCAGCTTGTAGTGACAAAACCAAATAACCCATTCGCACGTTTACACATGTGCGAATTTACCACTGTTGGTATGCCGTTGGGCCAAGAATGGAAAATTTTAAATATTTTAAGTACGCTTATTTTGTAATCTTGCATTTGTTAGAAGAACCAGATAATATATAGGATGAATAGGAAGAAAAAAAAAATGTTCTAGGGCTTAAGAAACGGATATGAAGTGCCTCCTCAAACCCTTCTAATGACATTTCATACTAGGAAAAGTCTATTGTTTTTTGGGAATATACAACAACAGCTATCATGCCTGAGATATTGCCTCACATAATCACAAATATATGTCCTAAAACCTCCAACTTTTTGTTTCTTCCTCTGTTCACTTCATGATTATTGTTATTTCTTGAACTAAGAATCATCTCAAATATTTCTAGATTAGAAAAAAAGAAACAATAAACAATCGATAACAAGAAACAATCGAATCAGGAGAGCGGATGCCCCTTCAGCTAGAGGCCCGGAACGTGTTGTCCCTTGCTCCTTCGTTCCTACGCACTTGCCATGAACAGCCATAATTTGGGGATTTGGAACCGATACGTTACTGTCCTTGAACCTAAACGAATCTGTGGCAAGGGCACACCCGATATGCCCCAAAAGACTGGTAATGGATTTATTCCTTACAAATCGCTCTAATATCACAACCACGGTTACTAGTAACATTTGAGGTTGACAGATAACCAATCAACGCTTCCATGAGGACAAATATCTGTAAGAAGGCTACATCCCGCGTTCAAGGATCCTCATTGTATGAAGGGCCAACCGAAAAAAAAAAAAATAGCATGTCCCGGTGGAGAACGACTAATCCATGTAAAGGGGCCTCTACATGTTGGCCAAGCCATGGCGAACTCTGACATGTGCGAGCATGTGGATGGGAGGCTTGTAAGAGTTGGCCTAAGCTCGTTGCCGATCCGTCCAGAGTCGGTTTTTTGGACACAGATCAAAGGGGTTCGTGAGAGCGCTTGTATCT
Organism: Halyomorpha halys; assembly: GCF_000696795.3. Lineage (NCBI taxonomy): Eukaryota > Metazoa > Arthropoda > Insecta > Hemiptera > Pentatomidae > Halyomorpha > Halyomorpha halys. The sequence continues at coordinate 419,255 of NW_027105652.1, read as the reverse complement.
CCACCATTGTTCTTAGTCTAGTTGCAATTGAGAGCTGTTAGGAGGTTGTAGTTAATTTTTATAATAAGTTTTATATTTAATCTTATTTATTTATGTTTAATTTCCCTTCATTTTCTTTTTTTTTTGTAATAAAAATAATATAATCCCAGTGCAATGGCTGAAACCACTTGTACGTCTGCCTTGCTTGCCTCTCTGAATAACACTGACATGTGGATGGTCCGCTCTTTGTTTACAGAGCATTTGTACAAGCCTCCGATTCGTGGCGAGCGGCCAACATGTGGAACCGCCTTAAGAAATTTATACCGAATCTGGAAAATACTAATATAAACATTACTATTTGAAAGAGGAAAAATTTGCCATAACATAGGCTTAAGAGTTAGACATACTTTCCTATTTAATTAAATTAAATTCATTATTAAACCTTTTTATGTATTTATAGAAACAAAATATATAAAATTAAATGAGTTATTTAGTAGATTTTGTATATATATTTCATGATCATCTTGATATCAAAAAATATATTTTACCTTTTTCAGCAAACCTTTGATTATCTTTATTGTTTAAAAAAAAATACTGTTTGTATTAACTAATTTTACTTAAGGACTTCGATAATTTCAATTACTATATAAAATTATGCTTGAAAATATTTAAGAGATGTTTAAGGTAGTAAGTTCAAAACATATTACCTTAGTCAAATATATTACGTAGGTAAAACTTGTGTTGGTGCTGACTCAATGTCATCAATTATTTCTATTCATAATTACTATCTCTTCAATCAGTATTTAGTAATTAATACTTTATATTATTTTAATAAGGACATAAAGAACGGTTCAATATAGCAAGCTTATGTGAATAATTCATATCAGAAAAGTTTCAGGAGTTGCCCCGGTTTGAGTCGATGAGTAGTTTGAAATTCCACCGATAGAGCTCGTGTGGCGATTTTAAGTTTACTCTTTACTTTTAAAATCTGTATTTAATAAAAATTAAATATTTATTAAACACTTTTACAATTATTTAGCTAGCTAAACCATTAAATACATTTTTGTTTTCTTAAAATACTTACATTAGTTTAATTAACTTTACGTAGTACACATAATGTCCGCTAGAGTAGTTGATCGACTGCTTGGCGAGTGTGGGTCAGCCATTATTCTTGTGAGTTTCGTTGTGCTTTCATCGTGTCTAGTGAGTGTGATCGGTACTTAAAAATTTGTGTTTCGCTGGAGTTCGGATTGTCATGTTGTTACTATAAACTCAGTTTGTAATATTTCCTGAAGATGACGGCAAATTCTCAAGAAGCCTCGATTTCTAGCACCGAGGGTGCAGATGATATTTCATTGGAAATCAGTAAGTAGTTTTTATTGTTTTGTCATTTACCATGTACTTACCAGTCTGTCTCCATTAAATATTTACCCCTATTTCCTTTGTTATAGTCATAATCAATACCTTTAACTCTGTTTATAGTGCTTTCTATTTTTAGTAACATCTGATTCCTGTAAGAGTTAATTTGATAGTCATATTAATTAGTCTGTCCTCTTCATTGTTATTGTTAAATTGATCTCATTATGTAATTTTAATTTTAATTTTGTTTTTACTATAACTTGAGAACATTAATAGTTGTAACATGTCAGTTATTTTCTTGCTTTATTTAACACTTAACTTGTTGCTGATCTAATTTATTTATTTTTTTCAGAATCAGTTATTTCACTCTCCCCTTCTTTATTGTTTACTCCCAAACAGTTGACTGTCATCAATTCATTCCCATGGATGGCGGAGTTTTTTAAGCTTTGTCATAAAGATATGATCAATCCTACAGCGAGGAATCTAGAGAAATTGATGAACTTCTATCATAAGTAAGACTTTATGAATATATTCCATTAATGTCTCAACTTTTGTTGATGTTGATAATTGCATGTTATGTGTTGCAACATACCAATTACTGAAAAAGAACACATGTATTTATTAGATGGTTGTTTCTTTAATAATGCCATCCTTTTCTTATGGTTGTATTATTATTTTAACTCAGGCAATGAAATAAATTTTCTGGGCTTCATTTAAACATCCAAATATCCATTTAATGAATTTTAAAGTATATTTCAAAAAATAGTTGGATTAAAACAAGTCATACAAATTAATTAACTAGCTGAATGACTTGGTTGTATGAATGTATCCACTTATTAAAGTGATGTGTAAACATTAACAAGATCAACAATAACTGTTGTGCAATTCAGTTAGATAATGTAGTCAAATTATTATTATTTTTTTATATTGTTATATAGGGGTTTAGTGTTTGTATTATAAGATATGCCATATTCTATTTCATAAAATTTAAGAAATAAACTTATCCTTCTTTTAAAAAATAGTTCTCTGTGAAAAAAATCTCCTTCAAGTATTATAATTTACCCCTTCATTTGTTTGCTGTTAAGTATATCGAAAACAATTACATGACAGTGATGTCTATATTATATAGATAATAAAATATACTTCCTTTTACAGAAAAATTAATCTTAATATTTGTTGTTTATCTTTTGCATCCTAAAATGATTAAATGTATGTCATTTTTTATTAATATTATTAATTTCAAAGTGATGTGATATATGTGTTCTTTTTCAACAATTTTAATTTTTAACCAAGGTTCTAGTTATGAATTTACGTGAATACCAATTTATTATTAACTCTCTATAATGTTATACTGATCTAATTCCTACTGGTTAGATATTACATTTAAATCCTAATAGATATTTGTAATTTTGGTGGAAAGATAAATTTTAATAAGTAAATAAATATTTACATTCTAGTTTTGTGAAACTATATTCAAATCGGCTCAAAATTAATTAATCCTGATTTATTAAAATTCAAATAATTCATGTATAGTTATTAATTAATTAATTATTGAACTATCAATTTAATTCTTCATTTTGTATTTATTTGGTTAAATTCTTTGTTTTTTAGCCTAGTTAAATTATTGTTCTTGGGTTTCGTGGGCCTGGTATGTTCTAAATTGGTAACATGCTACCTAGTTTTGAATTTTTTCTTTTCGTCCAACATTTTTCAATAATTTATTCAATTTGGCAAAAATTAATATTTTAATATCTTTTATTTATTACTGGTCATTTTTTTTTCTTAGACATTTTTATGAGCTTGGTAACCTTGGGCAAGTTGTGTTTAATTAAGTTGTTATAGATATATACAGAATACCAAGGAAAGTTTATTTGTTATGTGTTTGGTTCAAATATGTTATCACTTGTCTCAAAATTCCTATTAATGAATACAACTAAGTAGTCAGGAATTATGAATAAACTTATTCTATTTTATAATAATTTCTGCTTGTTTTCATTATAGTTTTCTGTTTCATTATTCATTCATTGTTTATTTTCTGCTTCATCTTATTAACTAAAAATGAATGTATCAAAGGAATTTATTTATATATATTTGTTATATCATAAATAAAATCAGTTAGCCACGATAGACTTTGTTGACATCTCGGAGACAATAGAAGAATGAAGAAATAGAGCTGCTGGTAATTTATTGTATATCGATAAAGAATTATCAAATTATATCTTGCTAATAGTCATAATTAATTTTAAAAATATATATTCAGGAATACAATGACTCTTAAGGTTAGAGGTTACTATAATATGTAATAAAAAGTTATATTTTATAATTGGAAAAAAACAGTTCAGAAAATGACCCTCGTGTGGTAGAGCTCCCAGACAATAGTCATGTCTATGGCGATATAGATAAAGGTCATAAAAATGTTTCACCTTTGTTCTAAACATAATGTATGAAATTCTAAGATTCTTCATGAGTAATGATTGCAAAAATCTAACTAAGTATATAAGAAACATTAAAGGAGGAGAAAAGAACCTAAGTGAGGAAAGAGTTAAAGGAGCTGTTTGGGTTCTGATAAAATAAAGTTCGACAAGGTCTTCATTTTCACATCAGGACAAATAACTTATTAAAAAAAAAGTAAATAAATATTTAGTGGAGTTCAATTCATAGAATGAGTTAAACAATGTGGAATGAACTGTTATTGAAAATTATAATAATTGAAATAGATACCGTTGTAATTCTTTCCTCTTGGTATCTACAAGAGTTACATAGTTAGGACCTCCACAGTTATTTTGAAGTATTTACAACCAGGATTATTTAAAGTTTAGAATGTAGGCTGATACCACTACTTTTCTTTGTCACCTGACATACTGTTGTAGCATTGGTGAGAATTTTGCTGTTGTATACTGAAATGTAATACTTGGTTCCTGTATAATATTATCTTATACCAACAAAGGTATTCTGGGTTGCAATGAGGTTCTTATCTGCAACCCTTAAGCCAATTTTTTTTTTATTCTTGTTTTTTTAGATTTTGTTTGTAACTAGTCAACATGTTTATAATGTTTTTCTAAACCTTACTAGATTTAAGTAGTATAGATAAAAGGAAAGTTTATTCCTTAATACTATCAATTGAGTTCTATGTAATGGGATTGAGTTTATCTTGATTAAATTGACTGAATTCATGAAAATCCTTTTTTCAAGATACAATTCATATCATATTATTTGAACAGTATCATATTGTTGTGTTAAACTTGATCAGCTACTGTCATCCATAGCACCTACTATGGTCAATGGAGTTGGCTGTTTTATATGATTTTACAGTAGGCCAAGGTGATTCAGGTGAGTATATTTCTAGGTGAAACAATAAATCTCATAATTTTTCATTATTTTTGAAACAAATTTTCAAATAATATAAACCTTGAGTCCCAAGGTTTATATTATTCCCAATCGAAATGGGAATTGAAATTCTTTAATTTTATACATGAATACACAATCTTTCTTCTTACTCTAACCCATCATGACTCATCTTTTGGCAGTTATGGTTGTTTCCCATGAATAATTTGGAATACAATAATGTTTTGAGTATAAAAGCACATTTAAAAGATGTAATTTTGTTAATTGTACCAAATGTTTATTAAAAATGCCAACATATTATAATTGTATCTAACCACTTATTGGAGCTCAGGACCAATTAAAGTCTTTAGGATCTCAAGATAATAATTTAAAAAAATATAATGAAAATCCATGAAATTGTTATTTATGAAAGGTAAAACTACAGGAAAAAAAACATATGTATGTACATATAATGCTAATGTACACCTATTCTATATTATTTTCTATTTCATTAGTTCATATTTCCCTAATTTGTTAATAATATATTCTATTCTCCCTTTTATCTGACTACAGTGAAGCCTAAAGTAAGGAATTGTGTTTTGGGGGCGGGCATCTCATAACCTCCTTATTTGTCAGTGCGAAGCCATTTTGTGAGCAAAATACTCAACCAATTTTTAAATTTGATGTTTCAATTTTCTCGGTAATATCCTGTGAGTGTTTTGGAACAATTCAAGTTCAAAATATTTTATTATATTTCATAACCTCCTTAAATGACAGTACTGCCAATGGCTGTCATGAGAATCAACTGCATTATGCATTTGAATCTATTCATATTGTTTATTTGAGGGCCTCCTACAGTCAATATTAGATTCTGTCAATATGCTGACCGTTTAAAGGGTATATTTTACATAATTCTGACATGTGTGCTATACTTGTATATGCCATGTTCAATAATATTGTTGATATAATGTAGTAAGTGACTCATAGACAGTTAATTGGTCTAAACATTATTTAAGGAACCCAATAACCATTTCAAAATGTAGTATTGTCAAGTACAACATATTGTATATGTATATATGTCTCATGGTCTACGTGAATTGAAAACATTTTCAAAAGTAAACGGTTTCAAACACCATGGTTCAATAATAACATCAATAAATGATCAACTGACTGAGATAGACCATTATATAATAAGTCTTCTTCCCTCTCCACAAGAATGGATGGTGACTCACCCATTAAGAAAATATTTAGGTATAAGGAAGGAAAAAGAATAGAGAGAATGGCCTTGACTGATGTGGACAGATAAGTTTGAAGCCAATGCAGAGACATTTCTGGAAACAAGAGCTTGGCAGAACCTTGCGCAAGACCAAGAGGAATGAAGGCACCAGCTTTTACAAGAGCAAGTCACTTACGGCAATACGGTTCCACAAATGGCAAGGAAACCACAGATGTTCTACTGGGAGTGTGTGCAGATGTTGAACCAGAGGGAGGAATACGTTATGCTGTTGCTCTTTGACATATCCTCTGTCTTTGAGAGTGTCTGGTAGCCCCTCTTGCTCCAGCAGTTGCAGAAACATGAAGCCCCCAGCAACTTATAGAACTTGATTAGGAACTACCTCAAGGACAAATATGGGAAGATTAAAGGTAGCTCTTATGCAGTAGAAGCTTCCATAGGGAGGGGATGCCCTCAGGGATCAGTACTTCGTCCAGCCCTATAGAAGCGGATTGGTTGTTGTTGGGAGTCCTGCAGGAAAAGTAGTTCCCTGCCACTGGTTACATTGACGATTTGACTGCAGCGGTATTCTCCAATAGTAGAGCCAGACTAAAACAGCAAGCAGAATGTTGTGCCAACCTGGTTGGATAATGATGCAAGATAAAAAAAAGTTAAGAATGAACTCTAGCCAAGACACATGCCATACTTTTAAGAGGAAAAACTGATAGGGCCCATTTTAATTTAATGATTTGAGTAACAAGAATACATCAAAGTGAGGGAGTCACTTACCTTGGCATAAAATTGAAAAAGTATTTAACATGATACCTCGCTTGGATTTCTTGAGAAATAGGGTGTATCCTTGTACAGTCTTAGTCATGTGGAGGCGACTTCTGGAGCCTCATATATTCTGCGACAATCATGGGTATTCTAAGGTATGCCTCCCCTGCCTGGAACTGTAATCTCTCGAACTGGCAACTTAAAACAAGTTGCTAAAAAACTCCGCTAGGAGCTCTTTTGCATTTAATATAACTTTCGATAGGGCTGCTCACAATCCTATGTATATAACATTTAACGTGGTAAAACATTTTACATTTACCAAAACATCATAACGTAACTTCCAGCTCAGGAGTCTTTTTTACGTGAAAAAAAACTTCTTAAGCAACGGTAATAAAAGTTATAATTAAAAACTAAAATTAATTTTGAAATGAAGATAATTTTTATAAATCAGTTTAAGCCTGATAGGGTTTCAGTGCAATTGGAATCGAAAAAGTCATAGTTGAATCAGTAAAGGCTACATTTGAAACGGAGGGCGAAAAAAAAAAACTTTTAAGTGATTGTTAGTTCGGCAGTATTCTTCAGTATAGGTTTCATTTTTTAATCTTTCGAGGAATCTAATTCCTAATTTACTTTTTGATTGCGTATGGGTATTTGGAATCACTGTTGGTTTCAATTGATATTTTTTATACATAAACATCATTTATTAGGTTTTCAAGGACTCTGAATTTAGCATCGGATATTCGATCACGGTAGTGGTGCATTTCGACTTGCCGTCACTCTTGAAGTTTTCTACTATATGGAGATCGTATATAGATATTAAATGGTACTGATTCTGTTTTTTAGTACCGGATTTTTTATCCAGCATTTTAAATTTAATTACAATTAACGCTCTTTCGGTAGAGATATCGTTCTTCAAGTCTCTAAGGACGCTATATCCGAATTTGCCATCGGATTTTCTATTGGGCATTGTTACTGTTGTGATTTTTTCGATATTAAGTTCGTTTAGTAGGTTTTCGAAGGTTCTTATTACGTTTTTTTCAATCAACTATGTGCTGTTCTAAATGTGTGAAGGCGTGAGCTATGTATTCTAGATCAAACGTAAAATTTAGTAATATCTGATTTGGTACACTCTGTTATTTCCTCAGCATTATCTGAAATGGTAAAATTTTCTACATTGACTGATTAAAAATTTTAGATATTCAAAATTATAAAAATAATTATAACTTTTACTTTTTGATATATATTTTAAAAGTTAATGTATTATATCTACCTAATTAACCTATTTTTCTCTGTCCATATTACATTTACCAATGGATTATTTCATTTGAATTACTCACACTTTATATGTGGTTAGACATATTTACCGCTGTTCTCTAGTGATCCTTTTTTATTTTTAGTTGATTTATTTCTCTTATTTGATTGCCAAAAAAAAATATCAGATTGTCTGGTGACCAAGAAAACCGTTAAAACTGCCTCGGCCAGCAAATTCAGATAAAAACAATAAAACTTTATTTTAGAATAGGCCGGCCAGTTAATTTGAAATTGCAGTTGAAAGTAAAGTTGAAAAGCTAGAAATGGTTTTATATGCTCATTGCATGCCAATATCTTGAATTTATCCTGTTCTAAGTTGTAGAAACATTTATTCTATTATTAATCACAGAACATTAAATTATGTTGAGTACTTAACATTATAAAGTCGGTCCAAAAACATGATCGGAATTGACCTTGCGAAAATAACAAAACAAAATTCAAATCGCAATTTCCACAACCAAGTGGAAAGACATTCTACGATTTTCCGGGATTTCTTCTCATTTTTATTAGGCGCAGAAAATATAACCGTACGCAAAACAAATTCTTCCAATATCTCTTTCACAAAAACACTTTTGCTGTTTAGGAAAATGTGTTGTCATTTTTTACCATGTTCTCATGTAATGTTTGCAATTATGGAGACTAGATCATATTTTAAAGGTTATATTTTTTATAGGGAGGTAACTACTATCTGCATTGCCTGGCATCCTATACATAGTGGAGCCATTGTTTTCTGCCATCTCTTTTTCGAGTTCTTTTGATTTTCCACATAAATTTCGGATGTCTTTCAGTTAATTAGATGCTCTAGGTATCCAGATATCATGTTTACAAAACAGGGATGTATCGGCTAAATTATAATACAGGCGAAACTGTGGACACAGCTAGTTCATTATGAAGAATTATCTGTATCTTGAACTTATTTTATTTTTTTAAATTATTCTTACTTCTTCAGTCATAGAACTGTATTATCTCTCAAACTTCGGAGCAGAAATATTTTTGACAGATCAATCTCCCCTTGATTTTATTCGATGTTTCAAGTAATGAAACGACATTTCTGTCTTGATATTTTATAATTTTCTCGTATATGTTCGCTTATCTGTTTAACCGCAGAGAAAATCTAAGACAAATAATCAAGATTAGTTTAGATAACAGTCTGATTGGTTGACGTTGGTGTAATCTGAGCTCTTCTGTATTTATACTACCACATAAACTATTCAATACAAACTCAATTGTGAAAGATTCCTAGTGCAAAGAAAAATACCGAAAGGTTGATATTTTAAAAGGATCTACGTAACTCTTAAAATAAAGAAAGGTTTTACCAGATTAAGTTTGCTTTTGTAGAAACTATAACGATATTTCTGATTTTGAGCGAAATCTGACACAATAGCTCGTCATATTCTTTTTTGTATGAATAAAATTTGCTATAATCTGAGATAGGGTGTTTAGCGACCGAGAGAATTGGGTAAAGTCAGGGAATACTAAAAAAAATCGGGGAAACAGCCGTGGTTACAAAATTCAAAGAACAAATATTTAAATTGTTTCAGAATCCTTTTAAGTAGTTTAAAATAATAAAAAGTTCACCAAGGATAAATGACAGTATAGCTTCCTCTCACTATTTCTATGGGATACATAATTTACCCATAAATTTTGGGTACGTAATTACCAATACACCAGTATTTCATGATCAATAATTTTTCGTCTGAGCTGTTTTTAAATTTAGTCCTGTCTGGGTAAAGATAAATTTGCGCTTGAATCATTGAACATAGTGTCAAAGGCTTTGATAATATTTATTGTATTGTTCCATTTTTCATAAATCTTAACTTTGGGATAATTCAGATGAACCGTTTTCGTATGTTCATAAAAAAACATCTCATCTTACTAAACAAGTTATCGCATTCGTTTCCGAAAGTATTAGATGGAATTTGGTATTGGAAAAAAAAAATTGTTAACAAAGGTTTCCTCACATTAATGGGGATTTCAGTATCATGAAATATATGTTAGGTTCGATTTAAATCTTGAAAATCGGGATTTTGCTTGCTTAGATCTTGAGCTGAGGAAAGTGTTACCAAGTGAAAAGTAAGGTTAAGGTGCAATTAATGATGGATTCCAAAGTGGTGTATTTATTGCTATAATCAAAAGATCTAATTAGCCCACGTGCGCATATTTGCTTACTCGCAATTTTGGAATGCATAAAAAATGTAAATAAAGAAATAAAAATATCGTCAAAATAGTTTTGATGGCTTAGAATTAAAACCTTGTATCACACAAAAAAATTAAATTTATATTAACTTTAATATTATGGTTACAGAGAAAGATACAAGGTTGGATTCTTCGTCGATAGAGTACAGCACTATCAATTTTTATCAGATTATTTTTTTCTCCACTCAAGTAATGAGATACGCGCTTATCCATCTAATAATCTATAAGTTTTATTTTTTTGAGATACCTGGTTTTCAGTCTAGGCCATCGTTTTGAAACTTAACATAAATTTAACATCACATATATTTCGTTATAATAGGGTTGTGGAGCAACTTCTCGCCAATAAATTGAACTTAAAACAAAAAAAAAAAAAAAAAAAGGTTCTAAACTACTACAGGTCGATTTTTTCTATTTTCGGCACTACAGTCAGAGATCACTCCAGGATTTATTTATAAATAAAAGGTTTCCTCTTGATGATTTTCGGATAGCATTATTGTCTTCCATTTTGTTTCAAAATAGTAATTGAGGTCTTATGCAATCATATATCAACATGATATATGATATCAATACACTCATGTACCAATGATTTGAGGTTTATATCAGTCATCATTGTAATATAATGGTTATAGAATATAGTATCATGGACTCACTATGTCAAAGCTTATAGAAGTAATCAATCAAAATATTTTTTTTTTGTCTTGACTTTTGAAAGAATGATCCTGGTGGAGCTCCTTTTAGTCTAAAACTGCAGCAATTCTTATGGAATTTAAAGATTGAGAAAATTAAATTTGAAAAACAAGCAAATGTTATTATTGGTTGTAATGTCTACTATTTATAACTTAATTTATTTATCATTTAATTTTTATTATTTATTTCTTTTATATTTGTTAATCACTACCTGTCGTTTTACTTTGTACATACTTTTTGTCTCTTTTATTTTTAATTTAATTTTACCATAGAAAATAGGCCACCTGTTTGTGTTCGAAATTCCATTTGTCAAATGAAAATACAGATATATTTCCTGACTATCTATTATTCATGATATATGATTAGAAACAAACAAAAAAAAAATGTTTCTCCCCAGATATAATAACATAAATATATTTAATAATTTATCGTTTAAACACCTATAACATAAATCTTTTAAAACATATCTTAATCCTCTAGTGAATGCAATGCTAAATGTATCACAATCTGAAATCAGTGGCAGTTCCTGAGTGATAGCGAACAGGGCTCGTTCAAATAATCTTCATAATGAATTAAAAATACATAAATAAAAATGTTGGATGCCTCCAGTTTTTGTGATTTTAATGCTCCGGTTGTCACTTTAATGTTGACAGTTCCCAAAGGACTAGAAGACTTTAAAAGAGTTGATTATTTATTATTTAATTATTTGGAAAATAAAGAGTAGTTATTTTGAATAACTTAATTGATACAATGAAAATGCACATGTTATAGATAAATTGAAAATTAAAGTAGTTTTTCTACGCTTAATAACTTTTGTGAAACAATCATTGCACCTGAAATTGATGCTGTTAGACAAATAATTTGTACTTCACAGGCAATATTAGGAGACACCTACCCCCTCTCCTTTTAGGGAATTTGTTTTGCAACCAGCCTTCCTCAATGGTGCACTCAGCTCACGTGGTGTAGGTAGCATTTTTCAAAATTAATAAGGTGTTCTGTTTCTGTTCATGAATTTCATTACAAATATATATGTATATAATCATTTACAAAGCTTGGGGATCAAGTACTCATTTACACAAATGGACTAAAATCTGTTTCAAATCATTACATTTTGATTTTTTCTCTATGATTTTAGTCCTTTCTTACATCAATTTTACTACTATATTTTATAACAAAAGAAGATATAACATGTTTTTTTAGAATAAATTAAATTCCAACTTGAATTTTATCCCAATCACAAACTGTATAATATTCATTGTATTCATGTAATTTAATTTTTATATAATACTTGTTTTATTATAATTGTGCAACAAAATGTTTTTTTTAACATAAACAATTTTACATTACATTTCCACTTTAGTTGCTCTAGTTACAGCCGGTGAAGAGAGTTTACTATTTTACTATTATTAATTTTATACTTATTAAAATGTTTCTAGTTTTATTAACATTTTTAGAAGGAATAAATGAACATTGTGGTCAGTATTAGAATCAATCCTCTTTTGTCTTTTATGTTTTCTTCATTCGAATCATTTTTGTCATTAAATTTCATTTTCATTGGTGCTTTAAATTTATTAACCTTAATTTGTCTCTTGAGTGAGATTAAGAAAAACAACTCATTTAAATATAAAAACAGTCGTTTTGTTTTCACTTATTTCTTTCACTAAAGTATCACTTCTGTCAAGAAAGAAAACATCCGTACGTAAAATGAGAAGAAAAATGTTTACAGATTAATTAATTAAAAGAATCGAAACAATGATAAATGGTTTTCCCCAGAGCATTTCGATGTGCTGAAGGGTTAAGTATTCATTTCCTGAAGTTTGCATAATATGAGTTAAATATTTGAATTTTATTACACGTTCTAATAGAAAAATATTACTTACAAAAGTAATAATTTCATGAAGTTAATAAAAATTTACTTCACACTTTATTAGAGGCAAATGTGGGTGATTTTTATGTTAAATTATGGGCGATTTTATGATTATATTCCAATGATTTTCCCTATAATTTAAATTACATTTTGAAGTATATAATACTCCTTCTATTGACTCACTGTTGTAAACTCAGCAAGTGGCCAATATTATAATTTTTTGTTCGAAATTTTCAATAGTACGATAATGACAACCAAGTTGGATTAATAATTTTTTTAAATCTAGAAATAACGAAATAGGTGCAATGGGTGACTATTGTTGTAAAAAGTAATGATTGACATTTAAAAAAAAAAAAAAATCTAATAATTATAACCTTTTTTTTTAAAAAAAAAAAAAAAGTATCGAAAAGGATGTTCAAACACACAAACCATTTTTGTGAGACTCGGTCATTTAGACCATAGGAACTTCTGTCCAATGATTTCAAAATGAGAGGATGAAGTTTAGCAGTACAAACCAAATTTTAGAAAATAAATCAAAATAACTTGCTTGAAAGTTATTGTTTGTTAGTAACAATACGGTAGTAGTATTTAGCACAGGTTACAAAAGAATAAATATACATATTTACTAAAACAGTGTGGGGCGTTATGTGGTAATAGTATTTTAGTAGCTTGAACTAATCTATTCTTTAATATTTTATTTTGAAGAAATGTTTCTTCACTGTATAGCTGTGGGTCATAAATCAAGTTAAACTTATTGAGCAAAAGTTTTATCAGATTGAAATGTAAAACTTTATTAGTACTATAAATAACCTCTTGATTGTTCTTCTACCACCCACCTCAGTATTTATCATCTTTGGTCTGTAAGTACAAGAGAAGAGAAAGAAATTTATTCACTCATGCTGCCCAAATATATCGGGTTGCCACATAACACAGCATACTGATCAATCCGTGATCGGACATATATAAATTACATATTTTTATATGATATAATATAATAGAAAGATAACATTTTTTTTTCCACAGTATTCTTTTACAATTAATACCAGTTTACAAAGTAAATACAAGTTTTTCGATTTATTACTTTTTTTCTTTCTCTTCCATTTTACAACCCTTATTTCATTTTATCAACAAAGTTCCCTATATAACAAATATTAAAAATAATAAATATATAAAACATCAAATAAGATATGTGATGCATGCATGCCATCCTTCCTCTGGATGACTCCATTACTCATTAATTTCCATGCATGTGGTGGTGTATGATTCCCAGGGAGTCAAATATTATATTCTCTGTCATCCTAGCCACGTCCTGGACGTTGACCCCAAGCTTCACCATGAAGCTCCTAGTTGTGCTGGGAATTGTTCCACGGGTTCCGAACCAGAGGCCTCTCACGTTGAAGTCTCGTTCTCTGAAGCCCTCACGGAACTTCTCCTTCAGAAAAGGGATACATTTATCGTAGATTTCCTTCTTTTCCCTGTCTACCTTGTTTGCCTGGTCAAGGTCGTTATTTTCATATCTCATGGTGGGATCCAGAATGATTGCCGACTTCCCCTTCTTAGGAAAAGCAACTATATCCGCATATCCGCATATCTTGTGGATCCATCCGTATCTACACAGTAGACCTCGTCAAAGCAGGCAAAATCTCTTTCTTTTAGGAGCTTACATAACATTTTTTCATTTAAAGTAAAGTTATGGTATGAGATTTCAAAAATATTTTATGAGTTCACTTGTTCTTTTAATATTTTATTATTATTAATTAGTTTTATAGAAGAAATTTATATTGTAATTTAAAATCATTTGTTGTTATATATTTTTCTTTCAGGCTCCACTCTTCATATCAATCCAATCATACCTTTCCATGTAACCAGTATATTTCAGTGCTTGCACTTTTCATTTTTTTTTTCATACCTTTGTAGCTTTTGATTTAACTTATTTAAGTAGTTTTTGAAGTTGAGATAATTTTCAACTTGCCTCAACTGTTCATTCATTTTTATTTTATGTTCTTAAGAACTGTTAAAACGAATATGAATCAGTTCTTTGTGACAAATAAACAAAAAGATTAGTCAAGTATTTTAAATAATGTTTAACATGAATTTTTAATTTTACTAAAATTCAATCAATTAAATTTACCTGAACTTAAAAACAAAAGATTCTATGGGACACATTCTTAGTAAATTATCTTTTGTCTCATATTTAAATCATGTTAAATATTGATTATATTAAAAGCATCTAGTATTTTTAAATTCCAAAATCTTTTATTTTAAATTTGATTTTGTTCCCCTTCCTGATTGATTTTTGTATTTTAAAATTAAAGTAATTAACATCCTTTTATGTTCCTTTTTTTCATTTCTCACTTTTGATCAACTTTTCCTTATATTTAAGATTATTTTTCTCCATTAGCATCGATAATTTATAATCGATCTGTTGTTGATTTTCTTATAATTTTTTGCAGGCATGTTAGTCAGTCAGTTAAAGAATGTTATTCTAGACCAAATAGATGTTCAAAGCTGAAATCCAACATGGGAGACGTTTTGATCTTTTTTCACATGTCATACACTGATATAAAGCCGGTAAGTATTTATTTTTAGTTATTGCATGGCTTGACTACGAAATAAGGCATGGTAGTTAATGTTATGTTTATCGTTTAATACGAAGATGGTACAAGTTATTGCTCTTCAATGTATTTTTATTACATGGCAATTGGCAAATACTTTTTTTTTCCTGGCACTGCCAACCTTGCTGAATTTTAAATTGTTGAAATCGTGTGATGTCTCATAATGGCAAACTGATCTATTAGAGGACACACACCTTTTGAATCTGTAAAATATATGACTTCTGTCACTACTCACAAAGAAATAAAAATTTTATTAATTATACTCCAAATAATCAAATATAATTTATAATTCTGAGTTATAATTGGTGTCTTTTTTTTTTTTTTTACTTCCTCTTTTCTTATTTATTTTTTTATTTTCTTTTTGTTTTTAAATATTATGTTGCTAGTTTCAATGTTATTAAGGATATTTTGTAAAATTGAACATTGAACACCACACCTTAAGTAATATAAAGATAGAGGAGTAAACTGGAATTATTTTTCAGCCCTTTGAGCACTCCTCATATCTGGCGAAAATGTCTGATCTTATGGCCTTGTATATGGATTTGGAAATTAAGGCATCTAGGTATAATATAATTTGCTTTTAATTGTTATTATTCACAAAAATCTTGTATTTTACTTACTTCTTAGATATGCAATTATTCAATCATTAATTTGAAGTATTCCTAAATTTTTTTATGTAAATGATTAGTAATTCTATATATTTTAACCCTTAGGTCTGGCACCGAAAGTTTGCCAAAAATAGCGAGTAAGATAACATCTTGTCTGATTGTTTTTTTTGGTGAGTTAATAAGCTCTGCTTTTTGAATTTTTTTTTTTTTTTAACTTATGTGGTCCTAACATTTTTAAATGCATTTTAGGTAGTTCTCATGATTACATCCTCGATACTATTTTCAAAGCAAAAATGATTGCTAAGAGTTCTTGGGAGCTTAGTGATCTTATTTTTAGGTTGGTAACTTAAAAATATATCCATAATCTAAATATAATGCTTTATTTATTTTTTTTTTTTCTCAACTGTTCCACTTCTCTACATATTTTTCAAATGGTTAAGAAAAATCATTGAACTATGAGTATATTTTATATGTTGTAGCACAAACTGATATATCAATTTTATTCAATTATTCTTTATTCTATTAGCAGCTGTTAGCAATATTGATGTTTTTTTTTACCAGTCGTGATGGTTTGAATTTGACTTTTGTGGGACTCTGTAGGGACAGTTATTTTGATGAAACTGAAATGATAAAGTCCTTGCCACTGCACTCTTAGGAGCTGCAAAAAAATTGTATCTTTTTACATATCTGTGTCATTGTTTTCTTCCTATTCTCTAAATTAGTTTAAAGGTTATTATTAGAGACCAGATTTTTATTCAGTAAAAAATTGAAAAATGCGCAGTAAATTTTTATATTTCTGTATAAAAACTCCTTAATCTAGCTAAACTCAACTTTATTGCTTTATTTGAGATATAATTCTGTGAGATAAGATATAATTTTATTCATTCTTCAAAAATGTTGTGAATAAAATTATTAGCAAATATCTTGACTGCAAGGCTTAATATTTATTATAAGAAGGTCCAAGGAGAGAAACCTCTGACCAGATTTTTTGTTTTAAGACAAGTTCTTAAAAAGTGCTATAAACTGAATGCTGACATTCATATTCTCTTCTATAAGCAAACCTTTGATCAGGTAACAGAATGCAGCTATTTAATGCCTTGAAAATTTATTATATACTTCTCAAAGTAATTAATTTGATAAAAATTATGATATTCTTTCTCTGAACTCAGACCATCGTTCTGATTGGTCACTGTTTAAGCAGAGGGATACAATTTACTTTTATGGTAAGTAAAAGGAGGAGTTCCTGGTGTATAGGAAATATTAACGAATTTGATGGCCTTATTGGACATGAAGATATTATGTGATTTAGCATTTCTATAAGAACTAGCTGGCTTGGAAATGTCGAAAGGTTACCCAATGAAAGAATGGTAAAGAAGGTCACAAGATATAACTTTCCCCAGAACAAAAAGAGAAGGATTGGAGTGACAAGCTGGAGAAGAGATCTGGATAGACAGGAGTGGGGTTGAATTGTCCTGGAAACCTAAGTCGACCTTGGACTGTAGAGCCTAAGAAGAAGGATAAGCAACAAAACTAAAAATCATACAATTAAACTCAAAAACAACGTAAAATTTCGAATTTCGTTGTATATTACTGGGTCGATCGTGAACTGAATACATTATAAGTTAAAGAATTCATTTTTCCTTTGAATTTTTTTTTGTTTTACTTAACGAGAAGAATCTTCTAATTTTGTGTGCACTTTGTACAATCGGAAATATTTTTTCATTTAATACAATTGAAAATCATAAAAATAATCTTGACCTCAACACAACTCTACCAATCTGCAAGGAAGTCAGAAATGGCCCTATAAACTATATGGAATGTTACAAACCAGACTTACATAAACAAATTAGAGTTTTTTTTTCATTAAAAACTACTCTTTCTCCTTAATAAAGGCAATGTGCAACAAAATACTGATACCATAGAAAGAGCAGCTCAGTTTTCAGCTGTAACATCGAATTTGGTTAAAATCCAGAAGTGTTATGAACTTGGAGTCCACATGCACTCAACAAATCCATCAGATTAGTTTTTTATTTTACTCTGAAATGTTTCAGAGAAATACTTTATTAGAATATAAATAATGTAGTTTAATGGCGTTTTGCTTCCTTACTATTAAAGTTGCACATACTTTGTATTCATGAAAGAAATACAATAAATTTATGTTGTCTGAATCGAAAAAGTTCACTTTTATTTTACGTTATAAGAAATTAGAGAACAAATTTGGTTTCGTATCTGTCAGTCTGCAGTGAAATTTGTATTTAATTGTAATCGATCTTACAGTTAATCCAATTTTGAAAATATTTTCGGGAATCAAGTGGAAGTAACTTGTCTGGTTGGTTCTGGACCAATTTTATCAGATACCGTCCTCTACTTTGGCATACGCATACGTGAACGTATTGTAGTTGTACACACCTATATTTCGAAAATTGCTAAATTCTTAAGTTTCGAAATCCTATAAGTTGAGAGAAGTTGGAGATCGGCTGTTGAACTAGGCTAATTCCATTCCCTACTTTCGCTTACGCATGCGAAACGTATTTTCCTTGTCACGCCTTATAATGATTAGTTAATTATATTAGTTAGTTATAATCAACAATCTAAGTTAATTGTTGACCGAGGATATATTTAAGTGAAGAGAATATGGTTGGCCACTGCCAACGATCAGTGAAGACAAGTTTTACTTATTAGTAATATTGATTCACTGACCGCAATCCCAACCATCTCCTCATTTTCACACCTTATATTTTAAAAACTGGTTGAAGTTTGAGATTGGTTTCGACATAGTATGGTATAAATCTTATCAGATATCCCCTTGCAAAAAAAAACAAACTATTTTCCTGGATATATCTATCCAGATTAAAAACGGCTCTTTCTATAGATTTCATTCTCAAATGGCAAAGCATCAATCTTAAAATATAGGTAGTTACGTACATATAAAAAATATGTTCACAGAAAAAGCAACTTACCACCTTCTAGAGACATGTTTCAACTATCGTTATGAATGATACATTTTTATTTTTCTCTCTATTCGAGAATTTGACCAAAATATAATTAACTCTTAAGCTAATTACTTGCGATGTACAATAACAACTGAAACGCAATTTTTGTTACCTACTTCTGAGCGTATTACTAGAAATACGACATTTTGAACTTTTGTATGTATATTTGTGCAAAGGTTCAAAAGGCGCAAAAAGGTTCTTTATGAACGAAACATTTTACGATAAAAACTTTCATTCTAATAATTTAAATATAAAGTAGCCGTTTCCGAAGTACATGCTTTAAGAAGTCCCATTCTTTCAAAGTTGGTTGAATGTTGTATTACGATCGTCATTTCGGCCACAATGCCGGTATAAAATTTGTAGTAGGATTTAATGTACTTTAATTCATTAAAATGAAAGTTTTCTCTAGGAATCACTATTTAGGAGTTGTATACATAAAAGTTTAATAAAGGCTAAAATTTTTCTCTAGGCTTAAAGATCGTAATCTCCGGTTTATAACGTAAGGGCGATATGACAAGACCCCAGAAGACCTAAGTTATATCTTTATGACTTCGATAAGCCTTTGAAGTTAAAAGACTGTCGGAGTCCATCAAGTGCTCAAAATAATTGCAAAATTGGAGAAGCAAGTACGACAAATTTTGTTCTTGACGAGAAAGCAGTGAAGATTACGAACGTGGGATCTACTAGTTGCAATGAAACTTTTAAATACTACTAGCTATTTCCAACCTCCATTTTCCAAATGAAACTATTGGTCGCAAAATATTATACATGTATCCGGATCTAATTATTTTTCCAACCTCACGCTCGTTCGTTCTGGAAGGAGAAAAAAATATTTTATATAATCTTACCAATTTCGCATTATTGTTTTCTGCCTTAGCTCTGGATGAATTCGAAGTTAATTTTACACCAATCCATTCGTCTTTTTGTGTAAAATTAAGATATTATAGTTTTGGTTTGGTATCACCATTTTTATTTATAAATATGTCGAAAAAATCAAAAATTGTCGCTTGGTCCCATTGTATTAGATGAGTTTTATTATATTTCAAATTACAGAAACCATAAAACGCTTTAAATAAGATATACCACAAAATTTTTTCTTAAGAAAAAGTGAGCAGTTTTAAAGTTTTTGCTGTAGTAATCACTTTAGCCTTTTGATGAAGCAAAAAGGCCTCAACAAATTATCTCCACTGATCTTGATCAGTTGCCAATTTTTTGTGTTCCTTAGTCGCCTTTGCTTCTGAGCACCCTGTGGTTTCCAATCAATTCAGTTTCTCTATAGCTGGGCCTTCCTTAGGGTGTGACCAATCCAGATCCAGTTTATTTTCTTGATTAGTTCCCCCGTTGGCTTAAGGTTAGTCCTCTGCCCCAGTTCTTTATTAGAAAAGACTTCCCGCCAGTGGATACCAAATATTCTTCTCAAGCATCTATTAACAACTACTTGGAGTTTTCCCTTAGTTCTATTAGTGACCGTCCTAGTTTTAGATGCATACAAGAGCACTGAGAGGACATATGTTTTGAGCAGATGTAGGTTAGTACCCTGAGAACTTAGTCCAACTGGACAAATGCTTCGTTTGGTTTGCGCCCTATGCTTTTCTGCGTATCTTCTTCAGCTCCTCCGTCTTCACTTAATCTACTTCCTAGATAAAGGAATCCATTTATTATTTCGATAGGCTCATTTTGTTCCATCTACAACCTATCTTCGATTGTGCAGTTTATTCTCATTTCCTTAGTTTTAACTGCGTTTAAAGACCCACCTTTGGTGATTCTTATTTTAATTTTTTTTCAATTTCTATTCAATGTCTCCAAAGCGTTGTGCCAGGAGACAAATGTCGTTAGCTAATTCCAAGTCTTCTAAACGGTCACTAATTCTCCACTGTATTCCATTCTTAGCGTACTCCATTAGTGATTTTATTTACCTCAATGATGTCATTGTTCGGAATCACTGCATTGATTAATACCTTGTTATTTCTCCTTATATTTGTTTTTCTGTTAAGGATTTCATTAAAATATTTTTCCCATCACCGCACTTTTTGCTGTATTATCAGACTGTCAAGCAATATTTGCCATTGCATATCTTTGATTGGCTTATTTTCGAAATAAAGTTCTTCTTGAGAACTCGGGCACTGGGGATTTTTTTAATAGATTGATCATACCGATTACCATGATCTGTTTAACTTGTGTACCTAAGTTCTCCTTAATTCTGTAGAATTATAAATTTCATCTGTTCTTGACATTAGCAAGCATTTTTCGCTACTTATTGTCAACCATTTTTCTGGGCAACTAGATCCTCATGACTTATGAGGGTAATGTTCTGTACCTCATACATAAAATTGTGATCTGAAGACTTTTTGATTAGCAAATATAATTTTTTTCTAATAATTTGGGCCATTTACGTTTGGTCAATATTCTTCGCTGTTTGCACGTAAATTATCATTAGTCGTAAGCAATAGTTTTACTTCCGATAGTTAATCGCGATTCATGTCTTCAGGACGCGTCGGATCGTAAAAATCCCTAATACAAAATGGTTTTAAAAGTAAATTTTCTTGAAAATACCCATTTCCATTAGCCACTTGAATAACACCCTTCGAATGATTTTAAAAAATACAAATTCTTTTTGTGTTACGATTTAAACCTATCAAAGTTAAACTGTATCAACATTTTTTTTTAATTAATTTAAAAATTAACCATTAAATACCTTCATGAACTTCCAATTCCCAATTGTAAGTTTAACAGTATCAACATTTAATAAATTATTTTAATGGGTTAACAAATGGTAGTTGTGAATAATGTATAATCATTAGAATTTGATGTACGAGTATATCTTATGAGGTATAAAATATTGTCGGGTCGACTAAATTTTCCTTGGTGAGGGAAAATTTGGGAAAAAAAACAAAACAAAAACTGGGTATTTCTTTAAGCCATTTTGCTAGACATCCCAGTAAACGAACTACAATAATAAATTAAAAAGTAAAAATATTTTTATTAAATAAATATATATCATCAAACGTAATAATTAACAGTTTTATACGAGTGAAATCACCATGTTTTATGTATAAATATTCATCTATTGTTTCTTCTTTAAATGATATGAAGCGAAGCGATGTTTTAAATATAAGTGAACTTAACAAGTTTTACTCATAAGGTTGGCGGTTTTTCGTATTTTATTTGCATAGCACACACGACACCTTTTACGTTTTATTAGTTTCATATAGTATAATTAGTAGTGTATAACTAGTTTCACAAATTAGAACCAATTGGTGCTGCTGTAGTTAGTTGTCCGGATAGTTTCTGTACTAAATCATAATGTGGACCACGCAACGTTGTTGGGATATTTAAATTGTATTCAGTATCTGGTAAACTCCCTTGAATCCAGACTTCAAATAACTACAGTAAGAAATCATGAAACTTTTTAAGTTTTAGTAGAATTTACAGTAAAATGTTCATAAACTCTTCAGTCGTCCACGCCATCGTATCATACCCTCATCAATGGAAATTTTTTGCCTAGGTTTGAAATATTCTTGAAACTTTTTCGAAAAATAATGATTATATGTTGAATTTAGAAGAGTCGTTCAGGATTCTTAGAAATATCAGTGTCAGACAAATTTATAAATATCAATATTTGCTTAAATATATTAAGGCTCCTCGTTTTAGAAAATATATAGACATCAAGCCATTTCAGTTTTTTGAGCTTTGTACCAATGGAAATTGTATACGTGATATTTATTGGTTTCCGTAAAAATGAATTTTAATAAATTATCTCCAATAAGCATGCATCTTCTCCTTTATCCGTATTTTTAGGGAATATGTTTGGTCCCAGTGAATCTTCGAAAGCTTCATTATTTTTAGTTGAATCAATATCGGACCAGTCAGCCTCCGTATCATGATCGATTTCTTCTTAATTACTCTACAAGGGTTCTGTTTAACGTTTTCTTCGCACTTCTATTTTTGAACCACTTAAGTATTCTGAATCATCTGCATTATGTTTTGAAATTATTGAATCTTCATTATCGACACTATTTTCTGTTTCGTCCTCCATGATCAAGGGATATATTTAAAATAATACCGCGTGCACCAGATTATTAGTAGGCTAGACTAAATATATTCCTGTTGACCTCAACACATTGTCACTAGACTAATGCCATTTGACTATTATGTGGCGACTCATAGTATCAATGCGCCATTGACTCTACTCATACAGTAGGGGTATTCATGATTTTTAGTTTAACATGTTAAACCATGTTAAATGGAGAAATATTTCCTTCTTTTACCTAGTTAAAACGATATAACATGTAACATGGCTGAGAGTCAGTTACTAGGTCTGTTAAATAGAGAATGACGTCAGGAAACAGACCAGCTGAGCTTGTCACCGTTTTATTTGTTGTGTTAGGTTACTTACTCGTGGTTTGTATTTTTTGTTTTTTTTTACTTTTTAAAAAATATAATCAGTAGCTAAACTTTTACACTTCTACATTTACTTATTTTAGGGATGTTGTAATAAATTACTGGTTAATTTACTGGAAGGAAAGGTTACTAAACGAGTTGCTCAGAAAATCCGCTAGGAGCTCTCATGCATTTATCATTTTACATGACTTTAAATAGGGCTGCTCACAATGCTATACTTATAACGTATACTTGATATAGCCCTTAAAATACCCATGGGTAGAAAAAGGAAGCAAACTCTCAACTGACATCATTGTACCTAATTATTACTTATTTTTCAATCGAGGGTAACAGTAAGAAAAAAAAAGTGGCGATTCACGACACCAACGTGTTGTCTCTGATAACTAACTTTTTGTTTGCACGTATTTCCGAACTTGAAGGTGTTAGTGAAGATTGATTGTGCTGGAGCGTTTAGGAGGGGATGTGCCGCCATTTTGTTTGTTTTGTTAACTTCTTATTTTACGTAGTACTCCTTTTCGCATAAAGTATTTATTTGGTATTTAAATCATTCCGGTGTAGAATTTAAATAATTTTTGTAATATTTGGAAATGGTGTAAACATTCGTTAAAAATGAGTCATATCTTGAGAAAACTTCCATATCTCAGGAATTCGAAGTCAAGACGATGACTTAACTGAAATTTAAGCTAGTTGAATGCGCTAAATCAAGAAAAAATTAGAATTTTAATATTTAACTAAAGCGTTACATAAACGTAATCTAGAAACACTCATTTTGTTCTAGAAACACTGTAATTTAAATTACTCATTTGGTTAGGTTTCTTTCTATTAATGTGACAAAATTATGGTATAGTTGAATATACTACTTCTTTTAGTTAGGATTTCAAATGCATGTTTATAACGTTGGATACCAGTTGTTTATAGCATATTTTTTATAGTGAATCTGTTTTTAATTATGGTTTAGTGGAACAGTTTAGAAAAAATTTTCATGTACATTTATAACAATTATATTCAGTATTAAAATTTCTAATTATTTTAAGGTTGAATTATAATTATCTTTAGTTAGTAATTTTTTTATTGTAATGATTTTATTTGTTTTGTTTTTTTAAAGATAAAAGAATTAGAAGAAACAGATAATTTAATATTTTAAGTATTTCAAATCAATATGTGTTTTACCTATTTATATTTGTGAGTTTCAGATTGAATTTATCTTTTTTAACATATGATTTTGTGTGTGATAGGAGAGTGCTAAGGGAATGTCCAGGTTCTTCTGGCTATGTACTGACATTCATAAGGTATATTCTTGCATTTAAACTATGGAAGGCAATAATGAGCTGTGGGGAAGAAAGAAGAAAGATTCAGTTAGTGGCAGAAAAACATTTAAAACTGCCGCCTGGTTTCAGAGAAAAGGTTTCCTGTTGTAGTATATTAAGAGATATATTACCAAGAATTCCCAAGGCAAGGACAGACATCACAAAATTCCTTTTAGAGGCCAAGTACATAGCTCAGGATAAAATCAAGGTCTGTTTTTTTTTTTTTATTATATTTAATTTAATCCATATTCAGTTGAAACCCAGCTATCAATCATTGGTAAAAAACGTTTATCAGTCGACAAAATCAATTTCTTCTAGGTTTTAAGTCTTTTTGAGAAATAAATGTTGGTCCATTGTTTTTTTCTATTACCTGTCAAGTGTATTTCATTCATATTCAGTTGGATGTCTTCCTTCCTTAGCAGATGCCTCTCATGTCCTTTCTGCTAAATACTCTTTAAACTTTTTCCAAATGTTTACTTTGATCTAGTATTAATAAAATCTTATTTTCACCTTTACTGCAATCAAAAAATTATCAGTCTATGCCCAGGCATTGGTAGAACTTGACATCAACTCATTCAACCAGTTTAAATGTGCTGACGATACCAGTATATGATCTGTTTGATTATAAGTTCCTGGTATGTTTGTAAATATTCATTTAGGGGAAGTCTATGCTCATGACTTTAAAATTAATCATTCAGTCACCATTATCTTTCGCTGTTTGATAGAGGCTTCTGTTAATTATGGTAGGGTGGAATGCCTTCTTTTTATCAACTTAGGCAGTAATCTATTTCAATCTAAATTGAGTGTGGAATATTGGTTCATGATGGTTCATAGGTACTTAACACTTGGATTTGGTTGGTACATTAACATGGTGATGTTTAGTGACTACTGACAAGTTGGTTATCAATTATAAAGTTATCTATACACTATGAATCATAAATTATGTTCCCAATGCATCGTTATCGACACTTTTACTGCAGAGAATATTATAGTTTTCCTACTATGTATACTAACATCTTTTAGAGGAACTAAGTCCGCAACTCCTTTAAAGCTCCAGATCTGTTTCATGTTACAAAATGAAGTAGTCTTTATTTATACTTTATACTAGCTGCAGTCCAAGTGTGTCTACTTCCATGAACAGAGTTTTTGCTGAAAATCAGCCTACTAATTACATCATTACTAGTGTTTAAAAACCGCATAGCATTTCTTTTTAGCTGTTAATACAGCTTTGGAGGGGGATAAAATGTTGGTCACTGTGGAAAGATAAAATCAAATAGTTTAGTCATTATTGTGTTAACAGTTCTTTGTAGGCTAGCATAAAAATGCTTTGGGACGAAATGTTGGCTCACATTAAATAGTTTTATGACTATGAGTATTTTTTTCTTTAACCGTACCTGGACTATCTTTCTTTTATTTTGATAAAATTATATACATGAAATTATATCTAAGTTGGAAGGGTAAAAGTTTATAACCTACCTTCAATGCTGTAAAAATAAGTTTATTACAATGATCTTAATGATACCATGCTCTCTTGGTTGGAACGGTAAAAGGTTGTAAGCATCAAAGTATGGAAAATGATGTTTAATCATTATGATATATCATAATGATGTTTAACCCTACTCAATATTTTTAAAAAAATGTACTATTTTTTTTCTTTTCTTTTTTTTTTCTTTTTCTCTTTCTCTGATGTGTATCATTGATTCATAATGGTATGGATGTAAACTTGTTTCTTATCTTTTGCAATTCTTATCCTACTTAAGAACCTTACCTTTGAAATGTATAGCTTGATAAAATCTATATGATTTCATTACGTTTATGATAACCCATGGTAATTTATTAATTATGCACCCTTAATCATAAATTTCTATTTTTTAGATGTTCTTGAAAGCAGTTGCTGATCCGAAACTACAATGTGCTATAGATCGTCACAATTTTGCGTCTCTAAATAGTAGCTCCAACACTGATGAAAAGGTATTGTTTTGTACATATTTGTTTAACTGGTATAATCAGCTAATAATTATTTTATCATTAGCATAATAATTATTTTATTTTATCTATATATGGTATTATGGCATAAAAATGTATACGTATTATTGAAGTATAATAGATCTGATAATTCTATTTGTTCTAGGAGGATAATGACCACAATTTGTTAATGAATGATTGGTCAAATATGGGTTTAGACAGTGATATTGGGGATAGTTTATTATTAAATAAAATCATTTATGGGTCTGATAATAAAAAATTGCATAAGCTTAAAAATGGTCTTAGATCTATGAGTAAAAATGATCTGAAAAAGAAAAGAAAGAAGATTGAAATTCCTTTAGAAGACATTGGTGAAGATGACAAAGAAAGTAGTTTTGAAGCTGTAGAAGACAATACTATTAGTGTCATAAAACCTGAAGTTGAAGAAGAAGATAAAAATCAGATGAACCAAGTTGATAGCCTCTGTGAAGCTGATACAATGGAAGTGGCTGCTGAGGTTGAACTTCCTTCAAGCCCTACAGAATTTACTACTGATTTTCCAACTATCAAACTCGAGCCACAATCTTCTCAATCAAAGGAAAATGTGGTTTTCCCCTGGTGTATGCCCAACATGCAGTCTTATTATGGTCAGAATGGCTATGATTATGGCTTTGATTCTAAATCAGAAGAATTTACTGCTGAAAAAGTACCTGAAAATACACGAAATACTATTTTCGATTCGTTGAGCAAACATGAAATTGATTCCAGTAAGGAACAGACTTATAAGAGTTATTCGAGTATTGGAGAACACTGTCCACCTCAGAGGTTAGGTGTTAATCCTTCAGAACAAGTTATAATGAACCCTAAATCTATTGATGAATTAAGAGCTCAAGGTATTTTATATGAGAAATGTTTCTCACCAGGGGGAATAAATATTCCTATTGAAGAACATAATGAAGAAACTCAGGCTGAAGAAATACCTTTAAGGGAACATAATGAAGAATTATCATTAGAGGAACATGATGAAGAAGTTTCTTCAGGAGAACTTGATGTAGTAAATATCAATCCACGATGTTCAGGAGTACACAATGAAGAGAGGCCTTTAGAAGAATGTATTGAAGAAAGAACCTCTGAAGTAGTAAATAATGTGGAAAGATCACCAGAACATAACAGAGAACCCCATAATGAAAATAATGAAGTACTTCCTGAGAAAGGAGGTTTAATTCATGATTTCACTTTAACAAATGATAACAAAGTCTATAAGTTCCATGTTGAACTATCATCATCTCTATCAAGACTGAATAAACGTTCATGGATTAATCTCCTGTATCCTTTGTTCTCTGAACAAGATATTAAGACACCTAGGTGCTCTTGTACCCGATGCACTCAAAATTATGAAATAGTATTAAAAAATTGGAAAACTGCTCTCATTAACATTTCCAATCTTCCTGATAAACCTGATGAAAATGGAATTTATTCTGATGGTTTTGATAAAAAATTTTTAAAAGAAATGGTCGATTCATTAGATGAAAGTAATGGTCTTAAACTATTAGTTTGGGAAACTGAAATAGATGAGGTTTTCAAAAAAATTGAAGAACTTATTAAAGAGGAAAACGAACATTCCAATCTTCCTCTAAAAAAACGGAAAGCATTCTCATTTAATTCATATACTAAAGATGAAATGTCTTACCCTAATACACCAATGATTAGTATTGCTGAGGTGGAACTGGCTAAAGAGAAGTTCAGGTTCAATGCGATGAACATAAACCGTCCTTCAACGTGCAATGCTCCCCCTCCCCCAATTAATTATATGCCTGATTACATTGCCCATCCCAGTTATCCTAACCCTGCTGATATTAAATACGATAATGTAATGGTTCAGTCTAACATACCAAATATTCCTGTGGATCAAAATCCAGTTCCAGGAGCATTTACTACAACATTCATTCCTGAACATCAAGAACAAAATAGACCCAAGTTCAAAACCCCTGCACAGCTCAAAGAGTTTCAGCACCTTAGTGCAGCTGAAGATCTAATTAACTTTTCATTAACATCACGGGCGTACTATAATGAAAATCAAGAACCTAGAAGAGAGAATGAAAAAGAGAAAAGAAAAACAAGACAAAAAACAAAATCATCCAAAAAAAGGAAACGAACAGTGTAAGTTACTTGCCATTGAAATGGAAGGTGCTGTGAAATAGTAGCTTTTCTAAAAAAAATATTATACATATTTTGTAATTATTTTCTAGTAATAAGTATTATTTACTTGTATATAGAGTGTATTGAACTAAGCTTCATAAGGAAAGCTTATTGTCTACTGAGCTTTATTTCTATTTTTTTAATTATTAGGTTAATAAAGTAAGTTAGTATATTTCATTGTTTAGTACGTTTAAAAGCTGTGATATATTTTCGTTTTAAAAGAGATATGAGATATTTAAATTGGTACAAAGGCTTTATTATTTAAAATTAGTATTTATATACGTTGTTTTCAATAGCTAAAATGGTTTGTTTAGACTGTGCCTTTTAAGTTTCAATTTTTTTCATGTCAAAATCATTGCTCAATTAATATTACAAAAACCAAATGAAGAAAGAAGAATGAATGAACGAAGAAGAAAGGAACATGAAGCCTTAGTGTTGAATGCTATTCAACATTCAGAACTATTCTAAACAAGTTTTTTAACTAACCAATTAATTTTATTGAATTCCTATTATTGTTCTATATTGGGTACCCTCGAATCATATTTTTTTTAAACATCACATGGTTAAATTATATATAAATAATTAGCCACAATTTTACATCACTATAAATTGTGAATACAAATTATTATTATTCATATATAGTCTTTTGAATATTTAACATGACTTGCGTACATGTTTATTTTATCATATATATATAATGTGCTGTAAGATTGAAGAAATTTATTACCTGAAAGGTGTGTATATAAGATAAACCTTTTTTAACACAGTAAACTCTCTTTTGGCATTATTTTTAATTTGGGGTGTTATTTCCCTTATAATTGGGAAAAACTCATTTTATTCAATTAGATGAATAATTGGAGAATTAAAAGTATGTGTAAACTATACACACACATTTCCTCGTATATAAATACATTCATAGACAGCGGACTCGGTTTCGTGCAACACTCTCCCTTCATCTGCATTCTTTGTTTGTTTTGAATTGCTCTCTTGAACTTTTATAGGATCTCACAGTATCATGCTGCAGCAATAATCTCTCACTTAAGGCACAACATTAGTAAAAATGTTCAAATTTTGAGCACAGTGTTTGATATCCCAGCATTTCTGTAATTGTTTTGTGTTATAAAGATCTAGAAATTTTGTGAAATCACTCTTCTACTCTTTTGCTGTTGTGTAAGAGGTAGCTTTAAAGTTGTAGCTTCAAATGGAAAATTGTATATTTTTTTTTTTATATTTAGAAACAGCCCCTATTTTTTATTACTTCTAACTAAACTTGGCAGACTCATCAATTTTGACTAGTAACTATACACAGTTTTCATTAAAACAATAAAATATTGGGCTGAAATAACTCAGGTTTTTCTCCTCTTGGGCTCTTGGACTATTCTTTAATTAAACTCATGACACAACTTGAACGCGTTTGTTCGGTTCATAGGACCTTTGCCATAATACAGTCTTGATCCATACAAAAATCTCATTCAGAGTTTTTGCTTTCTCGAGAAGGAACATTACAGCAGTGTGCACTTCACAATTGGCAGGATTTCTTATTAACATATTTTTCAGATAGAGGCACTAACATACAAATTTTGGTACTGATGTAGATATCTGGTGCTCGTGCTCAGGAGACCACCTATCACCATCCTTCAGTGTTACCACCTTTTGAAAAATGAGAACTGTTGCTTTCTGTACATATCTCATACTTGGTTTCTTTATTGATTTATTTTAATTTTATTTTGACGAAATCCAAGTGTTCCAGCTGCCTAATCTAACCCTTGGCTGTTATGAAGTATTCATTTTTGGGCTTAGTGATTCCAGGAAGTACCAGACTACCACAATTCTCACTTTAAAATACCTCTCTAATTTTCTCTTTATTAAAATTTTACTGTTCTATCCTTTTTACCAGTTGAGGTCATTTGTAGGAATTAAGTGATCTATGCTCCATTTTTCCTTATCTAATTTTAAAAATATGTATTTTTTGACTTTTTGATGATATCCATTCTTAAGTGCAATTGTATCATCCAGATAATGCCAGATTAGGGGGAGTGCTGTATGCACAATCATAATTCTGTAACCTAATAATACATATCTTTTTTATTTAAAGCCACTGTGTTAGTAACAACCAAATGTCTGAGATAATATCAGCATATAATTGTAATTTAATAGTTTTATTTTATTTTTATGCTATTACCGGTGGAAGGACTCGTCACAAGAACAGTTTTTATCTATTGGGGAAAAAATACACAATATAATATTTTCTTAATCTACTTTGTGTCAATTATTAGGAATAGATTGTAGCATGTACTAGATGCACAAACATTATTGAGTACAGCAACAATGCAAGTAGTTATAACCTTTTTTTAAGGTTATTAACACCCCAAAATTACAAAATAACCTGATAAATGAGGTTTATAAACCTTTTTTTCTCTCATCAATAATGAGAATAATAGATATAATCTTAAATGTTTGTCTATGAACTAAGGGTATGAAGCTTTCACGATAATAAACGATTACCAACTCTTACAAACTAAATCTATGGATTCGAAAATTTCAAACAGCCTCAATGTTTGATTACCTGATCTTGGTTTTTGTCAGTTTTCTTTTTAGCGGCTAATGCCCTTTTTCAAATATACGTCTTTGCAAAATTATTTTATCTGTGTTTATTGCTTTGTTGTTTCAAGTTATGCTTTATATCTAATATATATTTTTTTTTTTTTTATCAAATCAGGAATTTTTGGAAAAGAAGGAAAAAAGATGCAATGGATGAATCCTATGTTTATATACTTGTGTCTATAAATTATTGCCCATTTCTTTAACATCACTCCAGGACGTTCAAGTTCTCTAGGAAATGAAGTGGCTAATGCATCTGCTTCTGAATTATGTCCAGACCTACTAATTTTCCTCAGGTTTGGAATCCGTATATTTCTACATGTACCAGTTTACTATCTGTTTGTATAACTAATATTTCTCCAAATAATGAAGTAGGATATTGCATATAATAATAAAATCTTATTTCATGGATGTTGTATAGATATCAATTTAGTTGATGGTTTTAAAGTAGGCAGCGATGTTTGTTTTTCAAAATTCATTCTTTGTATATTAATATCGTTAAAGGCCGCCTCACAGTAATCATTCAAGTGATGGAAATGTTCCTTAGATTAGTAACAAGTAAATACAGTAGTTATTAGTGGGATTGTTGACCCCACTCTATTGGAGTTGGTCAGTGGTATAAGAAAAAAAATACTAAGAATGTTGAAATATTGTAAAGAATTTATCATTTATTTTTATCCATGTTAGGGTTGAATATCAACAGTCTGGAGCATTTCTATCAATAATTATTTCTTCAGAAAAATTATTGTTAAAATAATTTATTTTATTTAAATTGTTATGTAATTTGTTTATCTTATTACAGGTTATGTTGTCAAGTACATGTAAATGTAGAGAGCAATCAAGGATGATTGTTGATCAAGAGAAATTGTTGGACACCACTTGGTATTTTAATTATGGTAACTATTTTTTTCAATATTAAATATAGCTTTAATGTTTAAAAACCAAACTTGTTTTTGGTATTTTATAGGCCTTTTAAATATGATAGTTAAATATATAATTAACTTTATATAAAATAAGGTAGATAGATAAATCTAAAATAATAAAATGCTAATAATTGAGACATATTGGTTATATTTTTATTGTTTCAAGAAGTACAATTAGAAGTGAAGTAGAATTAATGTTAATTAATTATGAATTTATTAC
>NW_027105652.1:380343-386660 GCF_000696795.3 Halyomorpha halys | reverse complement strand
TATATATATAAGGTACTCATAGTTGTAATTAGGTTATTTAATAGTTGGAATTAGGAATACGTATCTAAGTAGCCTTTTTCTTTCTTTAAAGGATTCCAAATATTATATAATGGAACTTAAATACCTGTTTCCTTATATCTTACTAATTCCAGCATTCATTTCCCATGAAAAAATCGTATTCTTCTGAAACTGCATATAATTATTTTCTAATGTGATAATTATAATGAAAATCCTGAAAAAAATAAAAGATGATCTCTTTTTGCAGTTACCAAAAACAGTTAGTAGTTATTTATTCATATTCCAAAAACTATAGGTCAAAGCTTAAACAGCACTATGTCCAAAATTATATTTTGTTTTATTGAAATTTTTTATTTATTGCTATTTACAACTGTAGATTATAATACATTTAGTGAATTTGATCTCAGTTAAAATGGAGTGTTACAGGCAAGTAGAGTAACTACCCATTGGTAGCACTCTAATGTTCATTGAAATTAAATTATTTCCTCATTGAAACCTTACCATCAATTGCCCCACATACCTCCTTCCATATGCCTCCATCAAAACCCGAGTCAGCATGATCAATTGGGGATTAGACTGAAAAAAAATTGTTTTATTCTAAATAGTAAGATAAACTAATTGAGAATACTATTACTTTACTTTTATTAACATTTTAATGAGTATTGATTAGAAATTATGCTTCTTCAAAC
Source organism: Halyomorpha halys (assembly GCF_000696795.3). NCBI lineage: Eukaryota > Metazoa > Arthropoda > Insecta > Hemiptera > Pentatomidae > Halyomorpha > Halyomorpha halys. Next base: position 385,953 of record NW_027105652.1, on the reverse strand, counting down.
TCGTAGCATCAATTCTCTATACTCATAATTAAAGTTTTTCTTTTTTGGAATAGATTGATTTGTGCTGTGCTACTAACTTCAAGGACAGGGTTTGAATCCTGTTGTAGCAAATAACTATTTATTCTGTTACTGTATCTGTGAGTTAACCCAGATGGCTCCTAGATCTCTCTGGAGTTCACTCGATCTCACTATATATTGGGAAAAATTCTAAAAAAAAATTTAATCAATCCTTCATCTAGGATTTATCTTTCAAAATTGGTGGTTGTATTCAATTATCCACAATAAATTGTAAATAAGAAAATATATACTTTGCTTAGTTGTATTTAATTAGTTATTGAATACAATTGTGGTAAAATTAATTCAAATATGTAAATTTTATTTATGTATTCCTTAGTTATTGTTACTGTGATATATTTTGTTTTTGGTGATGTATTCACAAATCCTCAGAGTATAAAGTTTAGAAACAATATTTTATTATCAAACAGGTATACAATCTTTATTCTTCTAATATATTCTGAAGTCTATTATACAGTCGAAATCCGACCAAATACAATATGATTCCAATTTTGTTTTATACTAAATGCAATAATTTGAGAAAAATTGCCTTAAATTTTATACCTCAAAGTCTTTAAGATCTTTTCCTTACTATATCTCTAGAAACTAATGTTTCGGTAATAAGGAGGAGAAAAACATGTCTTATTCATCTCATGTCCTCTTCTCTTTTTTTTCTTATGTTTCTCTATTCATTTTTCCCCTTTTATTTCTTGATATGAGGTAATACCACATCTACACTATTTGCTGGCTTACTGTATATTCTTTTAGGTTTTATAACTTAAATGTTTTCTACTTATTAATTTTATATTGTATCATCTTTCATTAATTTCTCATTACTTCAATTTTTATGATTTATGATATGAATTTTCGTCTGATATTCTTTAAAAAAGATAAATTAACTAAATAGGGCAGTTTTCATGTTTTTACATTAATACTAATTTGTTCAAATATGTGAAATACTATTAGAATTACTACCAGGTTCATAAAAATATAAACATTTTCACAAAAAAAAAGGATTTTTTAGACCGGGTAAGGTTCTAAATCTATTCTCATAAAATTGTTGAATTATTTTTTACAGAGCATTAATGATGACATGATCATAATTTTTAAATCACGTGCTGCTAAAATTAAACCCATATATAGAAAAAGAAATTGATTTTTTTTTTTTTTTTTTTCTCAAGCCATATCGATCATTTTTTCATTTCTTAACAAAAACCTAATGCTCCATTTTATTTGTATCGAATAGAAATGTAGAGGAATGTCTTAAGTGTTTATTTTGCAAAATGAAAAATTCGTGAACTAATATAAATTTTGCTTATAAAACAATTTTTAAAAATGTTAGAACCCCTTATGGAATTTGTGGATTTAATGTATCAGATTCTTCTATGTATTCACTATTATATCTTTATTGCTTTAATACTTATACTAATGAATGTATCTTGTTTTGTTTAGCTCCGATAAAGGCCTAAAATTTTAGTCAAAATATCAGCTTTCATTTTAAATGATTTTACTTTGTGTTCTTTTTAATTTCTCGATCACACTCTTGACCAAATTCGCTTTTAAAACATTTTTAATATTAGTCGATTTAAAAAAATTTACTGACTTATTCTTTTCTCTTTTTTTTTTCCAGGCATGATTAGTTGAAGCATCACAAGATTATTTTTGGTTACATTTAGTTTTATGTTATTTATATTGTTGTTATACCTCATTTTATATTGGAATGACTGCATCTCTTCATTCCTATATCCCGTGATGTATATGTTCAATGTAAGGTGTAAATAATTAGCTGAAATTAATTTTTTTGTTATATTATTTTAGTTATTTTTACATTTAAAGCTCTGAAATATGTTCCTCATACATTTTGATTGAAAATTGTAAATATTGTAAATGTATATATAGGTATTTATAATTAGATTATAAATAATATTTGTAAATAAAATGTGTACTTTGTCTCTAAATAAATGTATACATTATGAAATATATTTTTTTTTACACCTACATTCAGGGATAATTTTAATTTATAGTTTGACCTTCTAAAAGATATATAGTTTGGTCTGTGTGTAAAATTATATGTATTAATTATATTAAGATTTATTCTATTTTTTAATTGTAAAATAATTTCTCATAAGTAGATTTTATTTTCATAATTATATATTTTACATGTTCTTTAATGGATTTGTGGTCTAATTGTTGATAATTACTATCAAAGTTGATATTTGATGTTAAAACTAAGTATTTATGTGTACATTTAAGAATGTATGCCTTGAACTGATTTCTATTTGTTGGCTAACATGCTGTGGAACTTGTTTTTTATGGAATACACTTTTTCTGATTCATCAATGATTCCATATAATATAATCTAAGTCGTATGTATCTCGTTAATAAAGTGCTTAGTAAACAATATGTTGTCTTATTGATTCCATATTTATGTTATTTGGTTTATTATTCACTGGGGTAAATTGATTTCTAGTTTTTTTTCCATTATCTATTCTAAATGGGAAAAATTATTTACTTATTTAGCTGACTACAGTGAAGTCAAAATGAGACTATTGGTTTAGGGATATCTTATAACCCCATCATTTGTGGGTTGGTAACAATTTCTGAGCATATGGCTGAAGCAATTTTCATATTTGATGGTTTAAATTAGTCAAAATTCCTGGAACTGTATCAAAATAATCAAGCTTAAAATACTGAACAATTGTTGCATTTTTTGTAGCCATTGTTTGCAATGGCCAAATATTGTTGGCAGCTTTGTAGCCATTTTTTTTGCGAACTACATAATTGGTTTTCAAGTTAGATGTCTCAAGTTACTTGGTAATATCCAATATGTCTTTTGACACAATATTAGCTCAGAATACTAAAATAAATTTTATTGCATTTCAATGACCTTAAATGGAAGGTTTCCTTATTGGCTGCCAGCTGCCATTGGCCATAATGATAAACTGTCTGTCTATATTGTCATTTTAATATAATGAGTGAATTACAGACAATGGTTAATGGTTTCATTAACTTAAGGTGATCCATGGGTGCTAATTATGAAATATTGTGTTGAGATTATAATAGGTAATACAATTTGATTATATTAATGACAAGATATGGACTGGTGTTCGTATTTAGTTAAATAAAAATAATTATTGCAAAAATGTGTGTTTCTTGGATATGCAATTTGGTGTCAGAAGTGGTATGATTAAATTTTCATAATTGAAGGAGTATGCAATAATATCCATAAATTTTAAAGTGCACATGTGCAACTTAGGTGATATTTGAAGATTTCAACAAAAATTTGAACTTTTTGTGGTAGCAAATTCAAAGTCTACAGTTTCTCACAAAACTGAGATAAAAGGGACTGGATGCATGTAATTATTTTGAATTTGAACATGAAGGTGATGTTAACAATTATGAACTAGTCCTGAAGAATTTGGTTGTCCTAAGATTATTAAGGTTATTTATAAGAGGTTTAATGTTGTAACATTGTTGATATAGTGGGACAGCATTTGAATTAATTTTTAAAGGAGTTGAGATTGCCTGATCAGATAATATGATTAGCAATATAATTTACCTCACCAATAGGTCAATAAGGATTGACCAGAATGGTTTTGAGGTAAACTACTGGGTTTAGTTAATACAAGGCTATTGAATTTTGTTAAGTAGTCAAGACAAAGGGAGAACCGTATAAGGAAAAAATCCTTCTTTCTTTCTGACCTAGAAAATAATATACATAAGCAAATTAAATATATACAATAATAAATGGATGTATATATGCAGGCAAATATTGATCTTGGTTTGCCAGAGTGGCATTATAAGATAAGTTGCTGGGTCCGCTGAAGGTGGTGTCATCAATGATGGCATCAATCTGCCATAAGCATACTAGGGATAGGGACAAGATCCTTCTATCATTGTTATTGCTATGTTAAGCAAGAATGGAACATCTAAGATTCCAAGAGACCTTACTTAAAACCAAAGCCCAGATTTTTTTTGTAATTGCATTTTATGTTTATGTTCTTTTTTTAATCCACTGATCAAAAATTTCGATGGATCAGTGTACCCAGATGCATTTTAGGATTAATACATATATTTGCATATTTTGACTTTAATTTTTAAAAAATATATAAATAATAAATTATAATACAATATTAAAAACTAACTTTCAAATTACAATCAAAAGTTTATATTCATTTAATACAACAAACAGTATAATAAACATTACCTTCAACAGTTCACTTCTAACAATAGGTATGGATTTTCATTTCAAGAAATTCTTCTCCTTGTTTATTTTAAACATTACATTCCACTTCAGATTTAGTTTAGTTACTTACTTTTCTCATCAGTGGTAATATTTATTATTTATAAAATGCCAAAAGTAAATGCGTTATTTAGTTAAAGTTAAAATCTTCTATTGACCCTCCAAAACAAGCGATGAAATGGTTTTTACAATTGTTTATTGCAAGTATTATTGGCCAAAACTGAAAATTTGAAGAAAACCAATTTACATGTTCATACTGGTGAGCTCTATTTTTATTTTTTCTTCTGTTGTACTAATAACTTGACCAGGCCTTGTTTTCAGATATAAAAAGAAATTTCCTAAATGATGTATAATACCTCAAAAATTTATACATAACATGATTTTAATTTGCTTACTAAGAGGAATAAAATAACTGTAAGGACTAATATTATAATAAATAATATGATTCGAATGGAGTTGTTTAACGAAATCGAAAATATAGAGCGATGGAGATCATTTTCCTATTCTGCACAGAAACATCGATTGCAGGTACATGCTAAGAATAATAGTAGAGCTGGGAGTAGAGACTCCCTCAGATCATATGGTTATTACCCCAATTGAAGATGTACTCAACATCAGAAGACCTCGACAATACGCGTTCAGTAGGTTAAGTAGTTGGACAGCGGATGAATTGATAGGATGTCCTACGGGAACTAGCCGTAAATCCTCGAAGGATGGAAATTTCACTCATAAGGAACGAGCCTATCGGTAGTGAAGAGGGTAGCAAGTCCTACAGGAACTAGTCGTAGGTCCTTGCAGGAAGGAAACTTCGCTCTGCAGAGAACAAGCCTATGGTCGCGAAGGTGATAGATAGTCCAACAGGAACTTGCTGTTGGTCCTTAAGAAAGTGATTTACCTACACCGTAACTATTATGCGCGAGCATGTGGATGGGTGGCTGGTACGAGTTGGCCTAAGCTAGTTGCCGATCCGTCGAGAGTCGGTTTTTTGGACACATATCGAAGAGGTTCGTGAGAGCGCTCGTGTAGCGTATCCATTGTTCATTGTCTAGTTGCAACTGAGAGCAGGTGCATGTCCCTGGCCCGGCACTTTTCGAATTTTGAGTTGAAACTTATACACGAATTAGTACCTAATTAGTACTAATTCGTACTAAAATTTCAGAATTAGTACCCAAAAAGATCGCGAGTTATTACGTGTTCAATTCTGCCGGGCCAGGGACATGCCAGCCCGGCACTTTTTGAATTTTGAGTTGAAACTTATACACGAATTAGTACTAATTCGTACTAAAATTTCAGAATTAGTACCCAAAAAGATC
>NW_027105652.1:370995-374498 GCF_000696795.3 Halyomorpha halys | reverse complement strand
TTTTGGGTACTAATTCTGAAATTTTAGTACTAATTAGGTACTAATTCGTGTATAAGTTTCAACTCAAAATTCGAAAAGTGCCGGGCCAGGGACATGCACCTACTGAGAGCTGTTAGAAGGTTAAAGATATTTGTTGTTACTGTTTATAATAAGTTTTATATTTATTCTTATTTATTTATATTTAATTTCCTTTCATTTTCTTTTTTTGTAATAAAAATAATATAATTCCAGTGCAATGGCTGAAACCACTAGTACGTCCGCCATGCTTGCCTCTCTGAATAACACTGAGATGTGGATGGCCCGTTCTTTGTTTACCGAGAATTTGTACAAGCACTATATATAATTGTATTTCTTTCAATAAATAAAAATAAGAGGTTAAAAAAAAAAAAGTCATTATTTGTTTCACATTAAACATTTCTCCAGGAGTTAGAGGATATCAATTTTCAGTGTGGGCTAAGATCATTATAAGTATAAATGTTAGGGAATGTATTGTTTTAAATCGAATAGTAATATAAATCGGTTTGGAATAAGTGTCATATATACTTGGATATATTTCAATCCAAATTTTAAGTATTCTAGACTACAATGTGAATCGCGTACTTATTGTTTTTGAATTTTGATTTGGACTCTGTTTCGTAATGTAAGAAGAGAATAGGTAATGAGTTCTTTATTCAAGAATACATAGCATAGTTTGCTTAAATTTTTCGTTTAATAATGAGGAGTTCAAATGTACAATTCAGCAAAATTGTCCCAAATCAAACCACAAGACTACATCGCTGCTTTGCTTGCTGTAATGGCAAAAAAAAATTAATTTTGAACTGTACGTATCCACAAGCTAGTGCCCTAGACTGACGTTACTGTTTCCACTAGGGTCGTACTCCTTGAAGCTACTAGGGCTATCATAAAGTAACTCCAGTTAACTACTATTTACAATTTACGGAATTCTTTAAACAATAAATAAAAAACATTCTTTTGTATGATGTGTAATTTTGTAAGCAAAGCAGCAATATAGTGTTACTTTTTACAGCATTACTATACCAATACTAAAAATATTACTTTGCACATAATTATGAAATCAAGCCCTGATTGGCAGTTCATCTGTTGTTTGATGTTTATGAGAGCAATAAAAGTTTGTACTTATTTATATTTGGTCATTGTTTTATAGCATTTCCAAGTCAATTTGCAATTGAAACCTATTCCGTTTCGATTTGAAATCCTTTCATCTGTGACCATTTAAAATTAAGTATAACTTTTTCCATTTCAATTGCAAGAAAATAGGGGTTAAATTAATTTATTGATTTACTAATCATTCATAGGGTTTTCGAAGTTGTTAATATCGACATTTTGATCTACCATTACGAATTAATTATAATTTTAGCAGAACTCTCTATGGGTATCTTTTATGAGGTTTTAGAGGATGCTGTTTTTGAATTTACAATAGGATTTCAATTAATTGTTACTATTGGGGTTTTCTTGGATATAGGAATCGTTAAGTAGGTTTTCTAGGATGCTATTTTCAAATTTGCTATCCGATTTTCGATGTGGATGTAAATTTTGATATTTTGGATATGGGGAACGCTTATATGGGTTTCGAGAGCCCTGATTCTGATTTTTTTTTTTTTTTTTTTTAAATTTGATTTTCGATCAACCTAGCACATTTTATTTATTGTTACTTTTTTAAGGAGTTTTATTAATAGGAATCATTAATTAAATTTTTGAAAGTCCTGATCCTGATTTTTTAATTGTAAAAGTTTTCTTGGAACTCACTACAAATTGACGTCAAACCAAAGTCTGTTCAAAACATTGGTACACGAATGTAAAATTTATAAATATAAAAACTAAAGTAAGAAGGCTAATAAATCCCAGAAAAAAAAACAAAGTACAAAATCGCCTTCGAATTGTAAACAAGTCAATAAAATGATCTTTAAAATTTAAATTATAATAAAAAATGATATCTAAGTCATTAATTGATTGCTCTCTACCCAAGGCCAAACTAGATAGTAGCTGTACACAAAAAAAGTAGAGCAATTTATATTGAAAAATCATACTACTTTGCATATATTGGCATTAATATTCATTTCATTGAGGTAGTACCATATATCGAATTTATTAAGATCATGTTGAAGCTACTTAGTATCTTCAAGTGACAAGGTAGTCTTATAAGATAAATTATTATTTAAAATCATGATGAAGATGAAGATGTTAAGTGTAATAATTTATGAAAAATGTTGAAGCTGAAGGGACCAAGAATTGAACCATGGGGAACGAATAGACCTCGAAGATGGCAAATTATAACTTTAAAGCCTGAAACCTACCAGTTTAGTTAGACAAAAACCTGATTAAAAGGGAAATATTGATACCCAAACGAGAGAGCTTATTAATCACCCTTATCAAATGCCTCAGAAAAAAATAAATAAATTACATAAACTTGTCATGAAAGATAAGTTAATAAAATTTTGTAAATGATAGAAGATTAGGGTCAGTAGATTTTCCTTTATCAACACCATGTTGTTGGGGTATAACTATCAATTAAATTAATTGAACTATAAACTGTAATAGATTGAATCTTGTTTAAAACTAAGGCATCAAAAACTTTAACTAACTATTGTAGGTTGAATATAAATACGTATATAGTTCTTTGCATCGGATTTGACCTAAACATTATGACTAAAATATTTCATATATTTTAAATATAAGAAATATTTTAGGCTCATATTTCAGCCATAGTAAAAAACATCAATATGATGCTTTTATAAATGTAATATACGTATCAAATATACATATCCTCTACTACAATTTTATCTGCCCATGGTCTGTGCAATTTTAGAATGTCACTCAGTTGTTTGGAATCTACTTCAGAAAACCAACATTGATACATTGGAAAGGGTACAAATGCATTACCTACATGTTCATTATTTTCAGGAAACAGGTACCTGTAGGGAAACTCCATATTCCCTGGGAAAAAAACCCATACTTGAAATTGCTGATATTGATAAACTTTAACCTGAAGATTTAATTGTGATATAATTTTTGTTTCGAAACTCTTCCATAAAATTGCTGATTTCCTTGATCTTCCCTAATGTTTTGCCAATCCACACTGGACTTTTGGTATAAATTCACATAAAGGAAATTTTATGTTTTCCAAGAATGAGGCATAAGGTCAACTCATTACCATATGATATTGACTTGTTTCATTTGAGTTTATCTCAGCCAAAAAATAAATAATGCAAAATTTCAAATAAATCAATAACACTTTTAATCAACGTCACTTTTTACTGTTTGTTGCAATGTACTAAATTAAATGATTTTATTTTATAAGAAACTAAAAATGTTTTTAGGATCTAGATTATAATTAATATTTATCTAGATTATACTTCTACCACTTTTTCTATAACATTAATTATTTCTTATGTATTATTTTAAACCTTGTAGTACGTCGAAAAGTGCTAAAAATGAATAAAAAATGGTCATTACTGCAATTAATTCCATCCAGAAACGTGTGT
>NW_027105652.1:367316-370945 GCF_000696795.3 Halyomorpha halys | reverse complement strand
TAGATATAATAGAGGACTTTGTTTCTTTTTAATGGGGCGTTCTGTTCAATTTATTCACTTGAAACTACAATTTTAGTCTGATATTTTTATCCTATTTGTACTTGTATGTATCATTTGTATGTAATTTGTACTTATTTTTATACCTAACTAGGTTTATCCCATATAAATAAATAATTTTTGTCTTCACTTAACAATTTAGGTTCTGACTAGACATCTCGTATTTTGACACCTGGTAAGAAGTAACATGTTACAAAGCGTAGTTCAACATTACATGTTTATGAGTATTACATGTTTTATAATTTTAATTTTAATCTTTCTTCCTATACGTATTTCTGGATGACCTGTTTTCTTTTAGTTATACTGAACACGTATAACAATAATAGTTCCATACTGGGAAAAGCTTTAAATAAAGAAAAAGGAGATATATTCTGCTGTCTAGTGAGTGTTTCTCGAAGTTGAAAAAAAAACAACAAACTTAAAGTTAATTTATTAAATAGAATAATACAGTTTTCAACGGAGTCCTTTAAAATTTCTTTGTTCCTGTTTAATGGGGCATTCTGTTATTTACTGTCCTTTCGGATAGCTAGGCCGTGTACATTGTCTACGAAATAAGCTATAATAGAGGACTTAAACTGCTCAATAAAACTTTATAACATGTCCATGATTATTTCAAAGCACGCCACGATTAGTAATGGTGTATGCATTTGAAGGCACATAATGTTTTATATTTCTGTGGAGTACACCTCAAGATCCAAGGCACTGTTGTCAAACCGACATGGAAAATATTGTATAAATGTCTCAAGAAAATATATTTCACATAAATTGTATGAAGTTTTGGGTCCATTCAAGAATTAAAAAAGTTTATGTCCTCAGAATCGAAAACGTTAATTCACATTTTATTTTATAGACGTCAAGGAACAAATTTGGTTCCGTATCTGTCTATACTTGAATTTGTGTTCGGGCATAATTGGTTAAACCATCGTAATAGATTTTGATGAAATTTTCAGGGATTGTCCGGGTTGTTATCTAGCTTGTCGATATTAACAGATTCCATCTCGTTGGATTTCTCCTATATTTCGAAAAAGACTCATTCGATTTGGCCCAAATTTAGCGAAAAGTTAGAGATTTGTGTGAAATACCTCTGTATCAATTTTATCAAATTCCTCCTACTATTTTCGCTTCACCATGTGCCAAAGTATTTTTCTTGCATATAGGTGTGTTTTAAAAACGGCTCCTCTCGAGGAATTTATCCTCAAACCACAAATCAAAAGAAAAAATAAACTCCAATACCCCGTTTTACACTAAATCAACTTCGAGCGGACCGAACAACAAAACATTTTTCATCTACGACCGGGTGTCATTGACGTGCCTTAGCGACTGCAAATTCCCGAAGAAGTGGCTAGACAATTTCATATAGAAGGAAAGGCTTGATGTAAACGCCTGATACCGCACCTGAGCAAACCCAGCCAGCACAGCAGAGAACCAGAGAACAAATATCGGACCAGGGCCGTTCCCCACCCGTCATAGTACAGGACCCCAAGAGGAGAAAAAAGGCAGTTATCTCACCCCAATTTTTGATTACTTTAATGAAAACTATCTATAATTAATAGTCGAAATTGATGAGTCTACCAAGTATAGGTAGGGGGAATAAAAAATGGCGGCTGTTTCAAAGCGATAAAAAAAAAAATTTCATTCAGAGCTCTATATCTTAAAAAGTAGGAACAACACAAGAAAACCTAAGAGAACGTCATTTAAAGAATAGTAAATTTGCTAAAATACGAGCTTTAATGGAATTATTTACGTTAAATCGTTTTCGAGATATAGCTTTCTAAAAAGCAACGTTTCAGAAAAATGTATGGGACGTACTGAAAGATCAGTAGTTAGTGAATTTATTTTGAAAAATGTATATCTCAAAAACCATTTGACGTACAGATCTTTATTAGCACTCAACTTAAAGCTAGTTTAATGAGCTATAAAGTAGTTTATGATGTTTATCTTCGTAGGAGTAATAGTTTACATGAGATTTGCTAAAATAAATTGATTTATAGTTGTTCAGACAAATTTTCATTTGCCAAATTTATATTCATATGTGATGATATTCACTACCCCTACGAAGATAAGTGTCATAAACTACTTTATATAAAGTTCAATTTCCTTTATTTTGAGTGTTGGCAGATATATGTGCGTCTTATGGATCTAGAGATATATTTGTTCAAAAATCCAATATTTTATACGAACAACTAGAAATTAACACTTTGTGGGTTTATTTTGTCAAATATCATAAAAACTACTACTCCTACAAAGATAAACATAATTAACTATTTTGTAGTAAATTTAACTAGCTTTAATTTGGGCGCTGGCAGACATCTGTACGTCCAATGGTTTCTGAAATAAAGTTTTTCATTAATCAAACTTATTGTCTGAACAACTACAAATCAATTTTTTTTATCAAATATCATGAAAACTACTATTTCTAAAAAGGTAAAGGTCATAAACTTCTTTATAGTTCATTAAACTAGCTTTAATTTGAGTGCTAATAGACATCTGTACGTCACATAGTTCCTAAGATATAGATTTCTCAAAATAAATGAAATAACTACTAATCTTTCAGTAGATTTTTAAGAAATTTTGCTTTTTAAAAAGCTATATATCGAGAACTATTGGACGTAAATAGCTCTTTTAGGGCTAACATTTCAGGAAATTTATTCTTCTTTAAATAATGACTTTCTAGTGTTATTGTTAGTTTTTAAGATATAGAGCTCTGAATGAAAAATTAACGTTTTTTTATCGCTTTGAAACAGCCGCCATTTTTAATCCCCCTACCTATACTTGCCAGACTCATCAATTTCGACTAGTAATTATACTTAGTTTTCATTAAAATAATCAAAAATTGGGGTGAGATAACTGCCTTTTTTTCTTCCCAGCTCTTGTACTATCAGACTCGATACACGAACTTATTCGGATGGGGAGAGAACATTATGATCTACATACGAGGACTGATAGAAATGACCAACAGACTTTTGAATCTATTTTCCATGAGAGGAAGCTAGACTTCCATATGTACTTGTCAGAAGTTTCGTAATAAATTTGATTTATTAGTCGGGAATAAAATATAGGGGAGGATCCTTATTTGAAACATGCGTGAGAAGAAAAATGCATTTGAGCTTGGTTAAACTAAACTAGTGAATGAAATTTGATAAACATATCACCAGACCATTTTCAAGCCTTTTCTCAACTTACCTCAAATTTGGGCCCAATTGGACAAGCTGTTTTGGAAATACAATTGTGCTGAAAAAAATTAGGCATGCTTAAACAAAAGTAATTGGCAGAAGCTGATTCAATCGCCAATTTGACTACCACAGCACCAAATTTAATTCCTTGATGTCTGATACGCAAAATGCGAGTGAAAATTTTTGATTCTGAGGTTATTATATATTTTTTATTTCTTAAATGAATAAACCGCTTCCCTACCTTCGGCAATGAGGAAGTAATTCAGAAGTCTTATAAACCGAACAGTTAAGTCATTTATTTTTTTTTTTTTAATCGAGTAAGCAAGGTTGCTACTAACTACAAGGACCTGGGTTCTTAGTTTTTCTTGAACAGAAAATTGTTTTCTGCTACACTGTAGC
>NW_027105652.1:327352-367266 GCF_000696795.3 Halyomorpha halys | reverse complement strand
TATATATATATCAATAGATTCATAATGAAAACCTACAATCCTTCAACAAGATAGAATGAAAAACATATAATTAAATAAATTCAGTACACAAAATCTAATGCTTTGCTTCATATCTTCACAACTCCATACTTCACCAAAAGTAGAAGAGCTTATATACGAAAAAACAAAACATTATGTCCTTTGAATCAATTTTTTTACATTTTCCTCGTATTTTACGTTTTATAAATAATTGGAAAAATAAAATAGGTTCCGTGTTTTTCGGTCGATCTGTTGTAAAATTTGTGTCTTGCCATAATGTATAGAACAGTTAATCTGATTTTTATGAAATTTTTATGGATTGTGCGCATTGGCCCTCACTTTTTCTGATTCCGTTCACTACCTTCGTTTACCCAATTGAAAAACTCCTTTCGGGAAACAACATTATTTCAATAACGACTTGTCCTATAGACCATTAACTTTTTTTTTAATAGTTGTTATATATTAATTATTATATACAATTTACCATAAGGTTGATAATTGAAACAACGTACATTGTAAGATGCAAATACCTTTTGTATGTTACATTAATGGGATTTGAATTTCCTTTTCGTTGGTTTTTTTCATATTTATAGTTTTTAAATAGTAAAAACATTTAAAAAAAAACCTTAACAATGAAAAAAATAAATAAATAGTAAAGTGACTAAACATAAATTATAAATGATGGAGAAATGACCAATTAATACACTTTTTTATAAAATAAAATATATACAATAAACATATTTTACATATACAATTTAGGTTCCAAGCTTTGTTTATGTTTTGTGTATTGTTACTTGTTTACTATTCTCATACATATATTTTGATTGGTCTCTAGTTTATCTGTAAATTGAGTCACATGTATAGCTCCAGAGGAGAATAAGTTGTTGTTGGGCATAGTACGGTTTTGTACAAGACTTTTTTATAATAATTTAGAATTCCTATTAAAGTAAGGAGCCATCTTGATGATGATGACTTTAGGTCTATTTCATTTATTGTTTAAGTGCAAGGAGAAAGCTAAAGATTTGTCCAGTGGGTATATATAATAAATTTAGTTTCGATCTTCCATTTTTTAAAACAAACGCTTTTTTAAAAAAAACAAAAACAGATCCTGTAACCTGTTTACCAATTGATTTATTCTATATAATGATGCATAAATGTGTCATCAGTATAAAGCGATTTTTCTACAGATGGTCATGAGGAAAGATCTGAGATATGAATTTTAAATAGGGTAGAGGAAAGGTAGGGACTTTAACCTGATTATTAACCCTAAAATATACTTAATTACCAACCCAATAGAAATTTCCAGAAAATGCAATTTTCACCAAAAAAAATAAGAGGATATAAAAATATAATGGAAAAAAGTGGGAAAGCAACAGTGACCAATGGTCAAGCTATACCTAACAAGAGTTGTGAAAATTTCAAATTACTATTCTGAATTCAAGGCTTCATACTCAATAAAAACAAAAAAAAATTCTTACCTTGTTTCTTTCATCTGGGCCCTCATATATTAAAACAATAAATAATATAGATGTAATAAACATAACTTTACATTATAAAAAAGAGGAAAGTTAAAAATAAAGATTACGTGATTAGTAAAATATAGTACTGATCATAACAAGTAAATATTATAAATTATTCCTTATTTTTAAGGAAATAATACCTCAGATTTACGACTCAACCTCTGTTCAAAATCAGAATCCACTATCCATTAATAATGACTGTAATAAAACTGTTTACGATTTCTTTGGACTCTAATATCCCATAGATAAACGATACTAGTATTAAATGGAAAAGTTAATAAACCCACTGCCATTTAAATCATATCGCTCTTTTTAATTTCTGGAATAATATTTTTGTTTATGACTTGAAGGATATTACTATTTAATATTAAACTTAACTTTTACGCTCCAACTTTCAATCTGATTTCTAGTCCTATTAAATAACAGGACGAATGACGAATGATGAAATCTTGGCTTCGGCAATAAACAAATAACTCACATTGAAACAAAATCCTTTATATTGAAAACAAGAACTTGACAAAAGATTAAGTCGTCTATGGCCCTGGTTTTCTACTGGCGAGAGTGAGAGAATTAATGGTTTCTCGAGCCAACTGGAAATTATTTTAATAAATGTGATTTAGTGTTTTATTTTATTCATTAGTCATACATTTTAGCGTAATTTATTACAAAAAAAATCTTTCTCGTTTATAGATATATTATTACTTTATTTTTTTATTTTAATATTTCTTTCCATCAAGACAAAACAAGACGTTGACGGAGCCAAAGAAAAACGTTCCAGGGGTTACGCGAAACAATCTAGGAATGGGTCATTTCTCATCAACTCAACACAGTTTTGAACTTTACCGTCTCTGATATCATTTAATTTAGCACAGATTTTGTTTAGGTATCCTTGCCTTTCTTAGCCTTTGCTGAAAAGAAAGCATTAGGCGCTCTAATTGTATTAAACTATACTGTAGTTTCGACATCTACCAAAAGGGTTCCAACGCCAAAAAAAAAAAAAAAAAAAATTGGAACCATTACCGTATAGAAGATAAAAGAAATAGAACACGGCAGAAATAACCGAATTCAACTTAGGATTCCAAACCGGTTCTTTAGTGTTGGTCCTTTAGCCAAAGAGAGCTTCATATTGAAATGTTCTTAACAAAACAATAGGGTTCTTTAATGTTGGAAAAGGAAAACAAAACAAACAGGTTAGCGTCTAACATAAAACTGTATTCAACTAACTTATAACAGGTAGGGGAGTTATGCCAAAGAGCTAATACACATAACAAACATTACACATATGTATAGGACAGTCATCATCAGTAATAAAACGGCATCCGGTGTAAATTTAGAAGCCATTTAAACTCGCATTGCTGTTAATATTTAAAATTAAAATTATTTATTGTTTTTAATTGTTTAATTTTTACTATTTAAGGAAAATGTTCACAAAAACAATCTTTTCGAGAAGATTTAGTTTATTCTTTTTTGTTTAACACCCAGCGTTTGATGGAAATTAAAAGGAAATTCGTGGAGACATTGATTTGTAAATATCAGAGGCAAAATAAGATTGAGGAACAATATTTTAATTTGTTTCAGAACATTCAGAGGATTATTTATTATTAATTTATAATGATTACGTATATTTTATTTATTTACATTATTCATAACATTTAGGAAGATATTTAGAGGGTTACTTCTAACTCATTATTTTTATGTTGAACAGTATTCGTTATGTTTTTAAGAATATATATACATTGACAAAATAGATAAAAATGGAACATGATTGAAAATACACAACAGACTCTAAACTAACGTATACAACAGCACAATAGAAGTTTCAAAACATTCGTTATTGTTTTGTTTTTTAAATCCTGTTTATAAGTTCTTGTATTGATGTTATGATGAGGTAAGTTTTTCTTTCAAGACGTACAGTTTGTTTAGAATATTTTCGTTCCTTAGCCATTTACAGTTCCAGCCGTATAATGTTTGCCACTCAAAAAACCAAAACAAAGTTATCCTTTGGTTGTATAAATGCACATTCAGCATCTATTTTTTTCTTGTTGTGCGTGTGCCGTAGGAGTTATTTATGATTTCCTACCACAATTCAGCAATTTTTTTTTTAATATGAAACGAGTGAGCTTTTTTAAAGATATACCTAAACATATTCTATATATATAACAGAGAATGTTTGCCCCCTAGACTCCCAAGCAGTCCGACCAATTCCGTTCAAATTATCAGGGAAACTAAAAATGTCAGGAAAGAAATCATGTGAAGTATGGTTGCTATCAGCACAGCCGGTTTGTTACAGCAGTGCCTTCTTTACACAAAGATCCAAGGATCTCGCGTTCCACTTGGCCCTTTAACTCCTCTGATCGATAAACTGAAATGAATTAATAATGAATTGGGCGGTACAGTTGCTTCAAAATATAATGAGTAGTTTATCATTTTTGCCCACTTGAGGAAATATACTTTGAAAAAGCCATTCAAGATCTCCTATGTTAACTTTTTTTTTAGATTACTGATTTAATATATTGATTGTTTGAGGATGGTTTATTTTATTATTAACACAAACTTCAATGATCCACTTTTTTTCTCAATTTTTTATTTTAAAAACCTCCAACGTTTCAGTCCTTAGGCCATTTTCCCTTGAAAATATGAATGTCAAAAATGTCTGCATATGAATGCATAAAAATGTCTTCTTAGACAACCTATAAAAATTGTTTTCATATTATCTGCTCACACAATACTAATGTTTTTAAACATACCTTAACCATTTATGTCATAATTCATTAAATTGTCTTTTATGCAAGCTAATTGCCCAGTCATATATCTTAAAAAACAAAAACAAACTATTAAATTAATATCATAACATTGCCAAACAATCTTTTTAAAATGATTATTTACTTGCAAACCTCAAAAAATTTCAAAACAAAAATTTTTGTGGAATAGTTTTTGTATTAAAATTATGCGGTTTGTAAGAGAATAATCATTTTAAAAAGATTGTTTGGAAATGTTATGGTATTAATTTAATATTTCGTTTTGTTTTTAAAGATATAAGACATGGACAATTAGCCTGCATAAAAGACAATTTAATGAATTATGACATAAATGGTTAAGGTATGTTTAAAAACATTAGTATTGTGTGAGGAGGTAATATAATAACAATATGAAAACAATTTTTATAGGTTGAGAGGAAAAGTGGATCACTGAAGTTTGTGCAAATAACAAAACTTTTTTTTTAATATTTGTTACAATTAAAATATTACAGAATGTTTTGATTTCACCTGATACATAGTTTATTTCTGTTGATAACCCGAAGTTCTTAAACAAATAAGTTCTCTATTCTGGAGGGCCCCCTAATCCCAATGTTTTCGGGACCTCCACTTGTTACCTGAGGAAGGATATATATCTAAAAAGTACTCTAGCCAACCAAAAAAAAAAAAATCTACAGCATATCACTTTTTTGAATAGTGGTGCATCTTACACAATGCTAATTTTAATGGAGAAGCATGTGGACATTTTAAATATGATTATTTTCATGAATTGACTTCAACCTTTATTCTATTTTACTATTTTTTTGTATATTAGATACTTATGTCTCTTAGAACTAAATTCACTAAATAAATATATTGTGCCAGCACTCATTTTTCAAGATGTTCCAGTTTTTAAGATGAATCATCTTCGAATTAATAAATTTACATTTTCACTGTAAAATATTTAAAGAAAAGTCGAAAAAGAACACAGATAATACTGTAAGAAATAAAATTGTGCTATGAAAAAAGTGAGAAAGACCTTAAATAATTTGACTAAAAATAACAAAATTTAATTAAATTTTTATCCCACCAGATCACCTTTACTCTCCGTCGTAAACCTGTGCCCTCCTGTCCTAGAGTATCCTTTCTAAATACTCCACTAACGCCTGTTGAACAGATTTCCGATTGCTACAACACTTACTTGACAAACGCTCTAAACTTCCCATTCACTACAAAAAATTAGTATACACTACAATAATCAGACCAATTTGGACATATGGAATTGAGCCTTGGGGCTCCACCAAACCATCAAATTCTTGGCGCATCCAATCGTTACAATCCAAAATCCTACGTAAAATCCTTGATGCTCCTTATTACGTCACAAATAAACTCATTCACAAAGACCTTAACATCCCATTCGATGCAGATTTGACCCAAAACAGATATGCGTCTTTTCATTCCAAACTCCTTAACCATCCTAACCCATTAATTCTTAATCTTTCATCCTTAACAATCACTGATAATCCTCCGAAGCGTCTGAAAAGAAGATGGCCACGGGACCTTCTAATTTAAATTAATGTTTGTAGTACCACCAATGGGTGGTTCCTTCCCAAGATTTTCAAGTGTATATGAAACACACTACATATTTACCTATTGTATTATTCTGTACAGTTGTAAATTACATTAAATAAATAATTTAAAAAAAAATTAAATTTTTGTTATTTAGTAAAAACAAAATTCATGCTATTATAAAATGAATAGTATAATTTCGTAATATGATGGTTATTTATTAAATCAAAATCTTGCATTTTTCTTTGAGATAGTGAATCATTTTTTGAGTACTCACGTTCATAATTGTTTTGCCTTTAAATATATGTTCTCCGTTGGAAAATTATAGAAAATGAATATGTGCCACTCTCTATGATGAAGCATCACATCTTTGGAATACGTTAAGCTAGAAGTCTAAAAAAACACTTTTTTTTTAATTGTGCCACTATTCAAGCCAAGCAGAGATATGACATATTTTCAATATTGCCAGTTTGAGGCTACTATTTATATTTGTATACACATACACTATCAGTGATTTATGAACTGTTAGTAGGGGAACCTTATCTTACTAAAATATATAGGGGTTAATCTCTGAGAATTGAAATTTATTCCATTGTGTTGCGAAGAAAAAAATTTCAACCCTGAGAGGCAGAATGCCTTTAACGTTACTTTTGTTTTTTGTAGTGTTGTTCTAAAGAAATATTTCACAGAATAAGTAAACATGTACATATAATCATTATTGCACAACATAGCTGCACAGAGAACGCTACTCCTTTGACAAACAAAATAATTATCTGAGCTACTCGAACGGATATTTTTATGATATCTTCAATATGAATTGTATTTAAAGAATTTTTAGTTTCAAGCTTATTCAAGAATTCGCTATCAAACAAAGACACGTTTATAAAATATAAGACAGATATTGAGAACAGATAGGAATAATAACTCATTATATGCTTTCTTATCAATGGTATTTCCGATAAGATTGAAATACAACGAAGCACTCACATTATTTTTTCCGTTTTTATGAAGCTATTAATTTTTTAACCTTTCACATTCATAATATTATATCTCGTCAATAATTTAACCAGTTAAAGCTTGGAAAAAGTAAAAACGCCTTTACTAATTATACGAAAATTTATTTTCTCCTTTAGTTTTTTTTATCGAATTCTTTTATATTTTAAATTCATTCATTGCTCAATACTTATAAATTGCTTCGAACTACCAACATAATTTGGAAAAAAAATTAAATGTATTTACATATTATTATCGAATTATTTTTTTTATTTTGCTACATTTCGTATTTAAGGGTTTATTGAGGAGTGAAAATCTATTATTATTTCTTTTCTGTTTAGAACACCATGGCTTAACAATGGAATGGAATGGGATAGGAAGATGTTAGACGCACAAACCCATTTCTCCTTAAGTTAATTACCCAATTCTTTCATTCTTAATGTTTGTCCATTTTTATTTCTACTGCTAATGATCATTACTTGATCAAATAAAAATGTTAAAGGTCATTTAGACGATTTTTGTTTTAGAAAATAGGCATTTGAAAAAATCCTGCCTGACTACTTCAATGCGGATAACACCTTTATGTTAATCAAGATAACATGACTAGACATTGAAATGCCGAGGATCAAAATCGTTTTCGAGAAAATCGAAAAAATGTGAAAAATCGGTTATATAAAGTGGTTTGTTTTTGATTAGTGATGTAAAGCATCATCGTTCATTAACGCCATTTATACCTTATTTAATTTTTCTTACATTTGTTTAATTTAATTTTACTATCTTTCTTATTTTTTTTTGTATGTTTGTATGTATATTTTTATATTTGTGTCATCAAACCTTTTGATTTTTAAAACTGAATCACCAATTTCGCTGATGTATCATCATCTCTGAGGGTTTTTGGAATATCCAAGTTTAATCCTAACATATTGAATTGTAATGTGAAATATAGGCATTCTTGGAACATATAGGTAATTGTCAAATTTTTGATGCAATACTGGCAGTTCGGAGGAATTTCTTTTGAAATAAGATTTATAAAGTGGTTTGAAATAAGATAAATAAAGTGGTTTTTCGAGTCTGTCGATACAATAGAAAAAGTTACTAAAATATCTCAAAAATATTTCCGCGTATATATATAATGTGTATACACTAATCATTTGGCAAAACTTGGTTATTTTAATATATATATATATATTGGTTATTTTTAAGGGTTAAAATTTATGAATATATGAAGAAGACCCATCTTGCTTTTAAGAGTTCAAATTTTGTATTTTTGAAGAAAAAATCCATGCTACTTTTACTCCTTTACTTAATCATTGCTACTATTGCATACATGGTCCATGATTTGATGGATAGGTGGAGGCCCAAAACCATGCAAAAAACTCAGGACCCTCTAAAACGGATAGATCTCTTGAAAACTGCGCTTCGATAATCTGACCCGATAACAATCCTTATGGGTTATTTTAACCTCTATTGTCCCTAAAGACTTATAAGACGTGATACTAACACTTAAATTCTTACTATTTAACGGGTCAACAGCGAAACATAGTGATTTCGTTTTTACTTATTTGTTAAAAATGTTAGTTCATGACATTTCGGTATTGATCTTCGTTAACTGTAACCATTAAAATATTTTATATATTTGTCAGAAATAGCAACGCTTGTAACAGGACGGTGTAAACAGTAGGAATCAAACAATTCTGTAGAACGCATCCATATATTACATCTCATCCATATATAAATTTGCGAATGAAACTAATTTTTTAATAGTTTACATAACATCATGACTAACCAGCTATTACAAGGTATGTTATTACCATATTTACTACATATGCCACATGTACTAGATACATACTATATTTACCACATCAGGTGGAGATTTTATTCAGTTGACAATAAGGTCCTTAGAAGGATCCGTTAAAAATCTCAAATTTTATCTTGATGATAAAAATCTCCCTGTTATCATCAAGAACACGACAGGCATTATAGATAGTTGTTAAAATAATTTTAGCCACATTTTCCTTAAACTAACCAAAAATAATTAATTGTTTATATATTTCATGGGAAGATTCCAAAACCAAACCTCAAGTCACTTAAATCTAGTTGACGATGTCTTTTTAGTGTCTTTGAACAACTTACTATTTCTACTTGCTTAGGTGTTCTTAGTTCTAATATCTTAAAACAAAAGCAGGTCATTAATGCAATAACATTGACATAAAACGGTCACCTTTAGGTTTAAAAAATACGTAGTCACTACTATATGATGAAAACATTGATTTGGAAGACTAAAGATTATTTTTAAATCATAAAGAGACAGAATTTATTCTTTCATCGCGAATCAAATTCAAACTTCAGCATTCTTAACCTGGACCATTGGCGCAGTGCATGATTCTCTGGATATTTCACTAAGATATTTCATTCAGATATTTCACTCATATATTGACTATAATGATAGTCATATTGAATGTACTTAGTTGTGCTGGATCGAATGTTGAAGTACCTTCGATAGGAGGATATTATTATTTTTAATATAATGTTAATAAATCACGTAAGGAAAATAAAAAATAGTTAGTAATAAACCTATTTAAGCTACAAATAACTAAGCAAGCAATAATCTGATAATGATATTTATTAAACTAAAAAATAGTCAAGATCAACAAATTTTGTTCTTACTACATGAAATCTGGTGCAGTGTTTTTTACACAACTTTTATTTTCTGCAATAATTTCATATATAAGTGAGTGAAAGTAAAAAGAAAAATTGCAACCTCCTCACTTGTACATAAATTTGAAATTTCACGTTTTAAGATACGTAGAATCCAAAAACCAAATAAAGAATAAAATTTAGGTATAAATGTAATATACTTAATAATTATTGGAGAAGTTTGTCGGGGGGTGCGGTCAGCAAAAAACAACATAAATAAACAAAACCATATTTATTTATTTTATGCCGACGTTTCGATCTGAATTTCAGGTCTTCATCAGGGGTTATGGCGTAGAAGGTAGGCCTGTAACTGCATTAATTAATTCTATTAACTTCTCCAATCATTAATCTACGGTAAACTATCTACACCTCATAATATACTTATGCATCTATAAACGAAAAAAACTAATTTTTTTTTGTGTAAAATATAAAACCATTTATAAATTATGAAGATGGTCAAGGTTGCGGTCAAAAGAGAAACAAAAATAGTTAGTAACTATTTATTTTCCAACGTTGTTGTTGTTAAAAGGCATAAAACCTTTTGGTCATCAACGCCTAACAAATTCTCCAACGTTTCGCGAGACTTTGCGTTGATCCAAAAATCTCTAAAAGCTATCAAATCGAACAGCCCTGATTAAGCTTTACAAGGTAGGGCGAAATGTCGGAAAATAAATATCTATTTCAACATATTAATGATTAAATATCTAACTATTTTTATTTCTCTTTTGATCGCAATCCTGACCATCTTCTTCGGAATTTGAAATTATACGGTCTATTATTTATATAGATAAACCATTTATAAAGAATTATTCATTATATAAGAATTTCATTATTAAAATTTCATTTTTGTTTTTAATTATGTCAAACGACTATAAAAATCGTAAATTTAGACGCTAAATTATGAACTGAATATTTTTTGTTTGCGTTTATCATTTAATTTTTTTTTTTGTGAAGTAAACAACATTCTTAACTTCGATGAAGGTGCCATTGTTACAATCTAATTACCAGTTAAATACAGACTGAATATTCGACAGTGCTGTGTATAACAAACATTATTTACTAATGGAATAAGTGGAAAGAGATTCTTCCCAACTGAAAGGAAAATTCAATTATTGTAATATAAGAGGCAGGTCTGAGAATTCCTTGAATAAACGAATTACCTGCCTAATGATATAAAGGAAGAAAAAACAAATAGTGTGTCTTCTCTTCCTTTTCACCTAGTTTATCTAATACCAAATATGTATAATATCTAAATAGCTTATGTTTCCTCATCGATTTGATATAAGAATTCATTCACAATTATATAAACACTAATAGACATAAAATAAATAATGAATAATTTTTATTTGATGTAAATTGACATATTTGGCCAAAGCAATGCGTTAATTTTTCTATGAAAAAAATAATAGACTCAAATTTAATTCTGGAACCGTTATTTTTTAATAATGTACAACCATATTTTATGGTTTTTGTTTGTTCAAGAGTAGTTAAATGTTCTATTGTGAAACAAATTTGTACCCGCTTCCGAAAAGGAGGGGGCCAAATACAAAATATTTGTAATTTGCTGAACGTGTTGAGATTGTCCGCTAAGAGGGATTTCTCGCTGTGAATAGTTTTTCACTACTTATGGGAACCGACCTACTGTTCCTAGAAATGTATTATCTAACTATTTAAATAAAAAACAAGACACCCTGACCCCCTTTTTTTTGTACGCTAGATACAGTTGTATATATAATTAACTTTATAATTAATCGATATAATTAAACACCGAGCTTCTTTTCCAAAGGTTTCGTGTAGCCTTGTACTTAGCCATGCTAATCAGGTGGCATGCAGGGTATTTAAATACTTATATGCATAAAATACAAAGGGGAAAAAGATAAAGAGTAGTTTGAAATAAATAAATGGAAGATGGTCCAGGCGCGGTCAAATTAAAACTCAAATAGTGATTAAACTATTTATATAAAGAAGTACCAGCTATGCCAAAGTACTAATACTACAATACTAAAATATGCTATTTTGTGTAGTTTGTGGGGCCATAAATAATGGACTCCCACGTTTTGTATAGATTATTTGAGTCATGTTGATATTATTACTAATTTTGTGATATTCTAAGATAAGATAAGATAAGAATTAAATGATTTTTTTATTTAATAAATAATTAGGGAAGTTTTATTAAATTTTACTAAACCTCGCTGTAGATTTTTTGTAAACTATCATTGGAACACTCAATTGTTCAAAATGAATATCACTCATTAAACCTTTTCTCTAAGAAGAGCCCCTATTTAAAAAGACTTGCCACTTACGATGTAAATGTATATAATTTATTACCTAGCTTATCTAAATGAGCTATAAAAAGAAAAATATTTATTAGCTTATCCAAAAATTAAATTATTCCTATCTTTTTATGGCCTTTAATTTTTAGATTCCTAGCTTTTATATTCTTATGTTCAGCCCCTTTACATCTTTAAACACATAATTTTTATACTTCACTATTTATTTTTTTATTAGCTTTTGCATTTAGTAAAGAAACCTTTATAAATTAGTGCAAAACATATTTCATACGTTTAAATAGAGGATAAAACATAGTATTTAGAAAAACTGTAGGCTCTATTTAATTAATGTTCTTTTATTATTTATATTTAAATCAATAAATTATTTTTTCCACTCTTTACATTTTTTAATCTGGTTCTAATTCTGAATTTTAAATCTAATTCCTAGTATAATAAATTAAATATTGTCAACAATATTAAAATTTTACAAGGGCGTACCCAGAACCAGGCCATAGTATTTCAGGTTGCAACGTTTCAGGATAGAAAAGATGAAACCAAAATTTTAAGAAAATTATATATAATTATAGCATTTATTAGTTATTAGTTATTAGTTATAACAATTATTTTCTTGAAAAAAAAATGTAATTTTTATTAAGTTAATAATATTTTTTTTGGAGGGAAGGCTACGCCCATGTATATAAAACATTTTTCTACAAAACAAATCTTTTCATTTCGAATCACTAAAATTAAAACAACACTTAAAATTATAATTGATATCTATCTTATTCAATACATGATGCTATCACATAAACATTTACATTATTAAAATTTTGATAACAGTTTTTCATGATATAGTTGAATTTAAGCCCAAAATAGTACAAAAATATTTATTATTTAATAATTACCTCGTGTTAGAATTATTTAAAATCTTGAACATTTTCTATAATCCTGCTATTAAATTGTCTGTTTCTGATTAAAATTTATTTTTCTATAGTTAAGTTAATTTAAGATTGAACTTGTTTAACATGGTCTTTGTAAGTCTGTAGTCCACGTTATTTTCAAACCATTACCTACAAGTTGTTCAAACAAGAATAGCACCTCCTGCAATGATCTAATGTAAAAGATAGGACTGAAAAATAATCTCCATAAAATCCTTCTATCTAGGAAAGATGATTAATAAGAGACATGTTATATATAGTCTCTGGAATACTGAGATAAGGCACATAAGTCTCCGTAAATTATGAAGGAATATTTTTTTTTATTTCGATGCATTGATCCGATAGCGAAGTGCTCGGTTTACGATGTGATAATGTCACAGTCTTGTATCTCAATCGTCAAGGAATGGCTTGAACAAAGCCTGATTGTACCATCACCCTTAGTGACATATTACTTTGATAAGATAATTTTCTCTTATCATTTCCGAGTATTATGACTAATCCTGATCTTGAGTTTGCTACCTGAACAAAACGTTGGATATCTCATATCCATCAATTCAATAATGATATGTAAATAATATCCATGAAAATATAATAAATGTATAGTATATAACAGAAATTAGATTATAAGTAATTTTATATAAATTAAATAATACATAGAATTTACTTAACAATTTCGGTTATTTTAATAATGGTATGTTCGATTGTATGTAAAAACATTCAATATTGTGATATATTGTAGGTGAGATTCAAAATTTCTAGGACATAAAACTAATAATAAATGGTGAAGTTTGAACAACACATCAAAACTTTATTAATTTTTATTTTTCTGTTAAATAATAATCAATTCTGCTATTGTCCGTGCGCTATTGAGTATTGTTCGTACATCTCTGATTATGAATCAACCATTGATTGAAGAAAAATGGCCGAATCGCAGTGAAGAAATGGACAAAAATATTTAAAAAAACTGTTTCTTAGTAACCAACGTTTCGACATACTTTGTAAGGTTTCATCATGGTTAAATGAAAACAAGATCCAAACATCTTGAACTAAAACCTGTAAACCATAAAATTGTATTTCCCTTACCTACTATTGTATTTATATTGTATATCCTAAACACAATTAACTCATACATAACTATCCCTACTCTACCCCACTGCTTTCATTATTATATACTCATTTCTTTCAGTTTATTTTATTCTATTTGTCCTGTCCCAACAGCTTTACTCGATATCTAAACTATTGTTCATCTCTTTTTTTTTTATCTATTACTCTCTTACTTATATTTAATTTTGTTTTACATTATATCGCATTCTACTTATTTTATTGCATATCTTATTTTTTATTATGTTATTTTATTTGTTACTTTATTATTTTTGAATACATATTTAATGTTTTAATTTTTATTCCATATTTATCGTATATTAATTTTAATATATTTTGTTGATTTTTTTCTTATTTATAATTGTTACTTAAGTATCTTTCATATATCTTCTCATATCTTTATCAATATTTTATCCATTACTCTGTTAAAGCCACATTGGATTGAAACTAAAATGTGATAGGTCAAAAGAAGTGAAGGAAAAGAGAGAAAAGAGAGAAAGGGGAAAGGATGGATAGGAGGAAAAAAAATCATGAAAAAGAGAAAAAAGAAAGAGGGAGAAAAGCAAGGGGAAAGGGGGGGAGGAGAATAAAAGATAAAAGAATCAAAGAGATGAAACAAAAAAAAAAAAGAAGATAGAGGAAAAAATGTCATGTTCTTATGTTATATATTTCTAATGTTTATCTTTATTATTTTATACTTGGCTAGGCTTACTCATCGTAAGATTAAAAATGTTGTCTGATAAGACTAAAATATGTAGGGTGTGTGACCCAAACCAATGAAATTTGGCAGCACAACTTT
Source organism: Halyomorpha halys (assembly GCF_000696795.3). NCBI lineage: Eukaryota > Metazoa > Arthropoda > Insecta > Hemiptera > Pentatomidae > Halyomorpha > Halyomorpha halys. Next base: position 352,626 of record NW_027105652.1, on the reverse strand, counting down.
GTATTTCAATAAATTTTTTCCTCCATTGTATAATCCATATGTTAATTTTATTATTTCTTAGCATATTGTATTTTTTTTTGTGTATGTTTCATGTTTTTACTCTTATTTGATGATCATTTACGTATGATCAACTTCAATATTCTAATATGAATAATCAACCAGAACCTAGCACTGATTAAATTTCTTTCATATTTTTTTTTTTTTAAATGGTTCAATAAACACAATGATACCACAGGTTCTTTGTTTAATTTCAACACGTTTATTTTGAAAAGTATTTCTTTAATTCCGACCCAACACATGGGGGCTGACTAATCCTTCAATAATCCAGCCTCATCTAAAAAAAAACCATTCAATATGCCATAAGATACCCATCTCCTACTTAAACAACGCCTATTTGACCAACAAAATATATATAAAAAAAGTTTGAATAATTTACATAATATAGCTCTAGACTGCACATGTAACCGGTGGTTGCATAAACAATCGTAAAAATAGCCCAGTTAAACGCTGTTTTGTTACTAACAGTTCCAACTTCATTGTGTTCAAATTATTATTTTTATCTTGTGTGGCGGGCAACTCTTCTTTATCACAATAAAAATAGATGTTTTTCTCTCAGTGTTTTTAAAGATGGAAACTATTTCTAACTAATCCGTTTATGTAACTATTATTTTCTAAACATAAGAGATCTATACGGAAAAACATGGAAATATTTATAAAGAAGCAAGTCTAAAATGCAATTATATCCCCTGAGTAATTTCCTGGCCTTTATGTTTAATACTTCGAAACCGCTGGCTCATGTAGACATCTCCCTTTGGATAGAATTATAAAACGAGTTTAAAATAACCTTCATTATAAATCTGTTATTGTATATCTGTACACAAATGGTTTACTAAGACATTAAATGAACAGTCTTCATACTTGATGGTCTAGTCAAGGATGTATCGGGTATTAAATTGGTTCTTATCCTTCGCTGTTAGTTATTTAAAGGCAGTAGTAATAATAAGTTTTTACATCTAGTGATCTTCTGTTCTTTATAGTTTTTACGGGGTCGTGAAAACCGAGACTCCATACTAGTCCAGTAGATACATTCGTGCTCTTATGTTTAGCGTTCACAGAAAAAATAAATGAAGGTTTTATTGAAGTCATATTTTTTGTTTTGGTCGCTGAACATGAATCCAGAGGTTTGGTGTCTGATATTTTTCTGGAAACCTTGTTTTGTAAAAAAAAAACTCATAATGTTGGAACTATTTTTATTTCTTCACATTTGTTTTCTTGAAAACAAATTTTTTTTTTATAACATTGATTTAAACAAAATTTTCTATATTTCATGTCTGCAAGGTTTTTTTTTCTATGATGAATGGTTAAGCGTGTTAATAAGAGGTAATAAATCTCAAAAAATGGCTTAAACTCGTATTTTTTCATGTTTATTACTCAAAAACTTATTTATTATTCGTTATTCGAGAAAAAACATTCAATGAAATATTAAAGAATGAAAAATTTCTTACAAAATATTATATTTCATTTTCAACCATCCTGCGACGCCGCTAGAGCATCTTAAACCACTCTTCAATTCTTGCAAACCGTATGTGAATGCCACTTTGTTAAAATATTACAAAAGAAGAATACACATAAAATAAATTTACTGAACAATGGAACATTTAATTTGCACTTCGTTTTTTTCTTTTTTACCTACATTATATAAGGATTATTGTGATAATTTAAATTACTTTTAAGCTTGAGAAGAGTGCCGCGAAATGTTTTTATATGTACAGGGATGCTTCGAATTTTTTTAGACCGTGATGTAAACAAGTTTAGGAACCGCTGGACTAGGAAACCCATTTGAAATATCCAGATGTCCCCACACTATACCTTTTACTAGAGATATTTTCTCACAAAAATAAAGCCTCTAGCCAGATCATTTATACTTTGATATAAAATGATGTTTAACACTTTTATTTTTTAAAAGGTTTTAGAACACATCAATTTTTTTCATACAAAAAGAAACACTTGTGTATTTACATTGAATTGTGTATTTTAACTTATCCGTATCGTCTATTAATTTTATAATTATTTCATTTTTCAAGTCAATATGAGCATTAGTCAGCCTATGAAATTTTTCGGGTTTTTATATAATAGAATCCAAAATAACCTTTTAATAACAAGTAAAGATAGTAATATTAATAAAAATAACCCCATAATAAATAATTAATAATTCCCATTACCTAATCAAAAATAAAGTCATCCATCAGGCCCCTATTATTCCATATGTTGTAAATTTGGCCCGAACCAGATACTAGTCCTTTCACAGCTCCATAATCTCCTAAACCCACTTTTTTCTAACCTTGCTTCTACGTCTGATAATCCCCCTAGGCGTCTGAAAGAAGATGGTCACGAGATCTTCTATTTTAGAAATATTATTGGAGTTATGTCAATGGTTAGATTCCCCAAGAGACTATGACATGCCATTGTAATATATGTCACATCACTTTTACAAGTATCGTTGGTGAATATGATATGTCGGATTTTTAAATGAATATATAAAAATACATATCTTTTTTCACAAGCTGTTTATTTAACGATGCTTCAGAAAAAAAAATATAGATAATTAACTCTTGCTTAATTAATAAAGCATGATATTGCTAAAAATGAAAGGTTTTCTTGCTTTGGCAATTATCAAATTACTTTAGTGATTTTTTTTTTATTTTTGCATAAAAAAAAAAAAAAAAATAGAGGTCAAAAACATGAATAAAAAAAATTTCAGAACTTCTCCAAAATTTTCCAGCGAAAACTCTTTTTGGCGAATGTTTTACTAGACAAATAGTGGGAAACGTTACAACCCCTGAATGGTCAGGAATTCAGTTACATACATAGTTATACATAGAGGCAATTTGTTCAAGATCACGTTCAACATCCCCCACTTGTTCAAGATCAAGTATTCCTCAATTAATGGTACCCACTTTATTGAGGCTGTATATGCCCTAGGATGGCTCCCGAACCTACAGGGTTGACTCACGATCTCAGTAACAAAATAAATAATTATCTATCGTAGCAGGAAACGAACCAGGGTCCTGGGGGTAGTTGCATATCGTGGCTGGACTAATATGATTGTTGGATAATACAATAAATTGTAAGGTAAATTTTGAAAAGTAAGATTATTCAAAGGAGGGGTTTGGATTTCTTGTTGGTAACTTTCTGATATGCAAAAACTTTAGTATACAAAATGTTTTTGTTTTGTTACCAAATAAAAAAAAAATTTAAAAACAAAACATCGTAAACAAAATCTGTTTGGAATCAGTTTAAAAAAAAAAAAAATACTCAAAAAATAATATGATATGTGTTTTAACAAATAAAAATAAGTAACAAAATAGTGACAGAAAAACTGAGCCTACAATTTTTGCTCAGTCTAAATAATACCCTTTTTAAAGTATAAGTGTTTAACTAGTTTTAATTTGATTGCTAATAGACAAAGCAATTTTTTTTTCTCCAGGCAATGTGAAATCAACAGTTCTGGAATTTATTTTTGCGAAATTATGGAAATTGCTTCCCCTACTAAGAGTGAAGACAAAATGTACAAACAATAGTTTACACACTACAATGTTTAATCAATCGATAACCATCGATCGTCTAATATCTCCTGAGATTCAGTTTTTCAAACCCAAATTTTTTTCTGGAGTAAGAAATATTAACATTTTGTGACTTTAGTTTTCTTCGAAGCTATTAAATATCCTCATCAATTGTTTCTATCATTGCAATTATATGATGATCAAATATTTTTCGTTTAACTACGCACGAAAGAATGTCATTTTTAGGAAGAGTGATAAATCTAAATAAGTGATTGTGTCAGAACAATTCTGTATGGTTCTACTCTGGCGTAACTTTTAATTCCTAGCTCAGATCCATTGCTACTCGTAATACGAATAAAATGTGGTATGTGAAAGTCACTGTCTTGTTTTGTGCAAATATTAATATCACCCATAATTATGAGTTAATTAGCATTGCGCATTTTTATCATCGTTAAGCAATTCATTCAATTCTTTGATGAAATCTTTGATGTTCCTCATAGGGGTCTTTGTATGAGTAAAACAGTAATATCCTTTCTACAAATATTATTACTATGAGAATTAATTTTTCGATGTATAATTGCACAATGAACAGAGTCAATATTTAGAAAGTATATTGTGATGTTGAATCTGAATCATAAGGAATAATGACTTAAGGTTTGATATTATTTTTTAGTTTGTTACTCTGACAGTAGCCTGGGATTCTGTATAGATAAATTTCTCCGTAATAATATTAAGTTCTCTTAAAATAATTTAATCCAAACCGAATGAATTAATTCATAAAATAAATTCGTCCCAATGCTTTATAATGAGTCAAAAATTAAGACGAAACGAGGGAAATATTTGATTTAAAAAAAAAATCATGATGTATACTAAGGGTTTTACATTGGACTAAATTTATGATGAGAAGATTGATCAAATAAATAGGTATAGGTAAAGTACCCTTTATCTTTCCTAGAAAATATGTATGCTATTGTATGTCATAGCCCAGACCTAATTTTTTTCTCTTTATCTCTTTGTTTAACAGCACAACAAATTCTACAAAAGAAAGCAAATCGAATGGTAAGTTGTAAATGGTAAGCACCTCACCAAGCTATAATGTGTAAATAGATTTTAAGCTATTCGGACCGTCTAAGGATAGTGGGATAAAATATTTTTATATGGTTTGTTTCTCTTTATTTCATATATTCTGTATCATAATTTTCTTCTATTCGTTTTCCGTATCTTGAAAAATCCTAAACTAAAAATTTTGATAATATTGGAAAAATACATTTTTTTGCCCATATTGTGGGCCTTTGTTGAGTATTCGATTTCCTTTTTTTTTAATCAAAAAAATTCCAATAACTTCAACACGAGTCCAACAATCCACTCGAAACATAAGAGTGGGTTTGGCCCTTTCAACTACATGAAATGGCGCAAACCTTACCTCCTTAAACAAAGTGAAACCGAAATTTTAATATAAAACATGTAAGAAATTTCTCATTATTTGAAATCGCTTTGTCTTCCTTATAAAATCATATAATCCAAAAGGTATTGGTATGCATGGGAAGAGCAGAGATTCAGCTTTTCGGTGATTGCATAGCGTAAGATTTGGATAAAATCTTGAAGAATTATGATAGTTGAACGCCCATCAGGTGAAAAAAAAAACCTCCCGAAAATCAAGTCAATAAATTTCTAATTTTTTTATTTTTATGAAAATTCGTATTAAGGGTATCACCCAGTATCCCTAAAAAAGGTTTTCCTAAAAAGCAGTGTTCCAATGTTCCAGCGCCCCTTGTGAGACAATTTTAGGCTGTTCAGTCTATTAATTTTGTTATTTATTTAATTTTAGAATCAATATCCTATACATTTTCAGTATGAGATTGTCTGTAAATTAATACAAAAAGAATGGCAGTAAAAAATACGTATTTTGCCCACGATTTTTTCGAGTCTTTTAGTGTGTCAACACAATATCAATCAATACAAAGCGTTATTATTGTTTAAAAAGACTGTTTTTGTGGCAATTATTCCCGTCCAAAAACTTATACATATTGTACTATTACGTTAATCTTCTATTTTCTGTTGAATTTTGTAGTTGAGTTTTTCAAAATTTAAAAGTGTATAAAAAAAAAATGGTCGAGTTTGTTGTAGTTTTCGAAGGAAATTGTGTCAGGATTGAAAGGTGCCTTTTTCAAATCGATTCTAGCTATCCTCGGCCAATAATTTTACATACACAAATCCAAAAATTTACGTCATTTTGAAAAATGAAAAATACCTAGTTTTGCAACCTGGTCATTTTTCTACCGTTTTCCTTGTAATTGTTGCCACAGAATTGGATCTTCTATCATTCAAAAAGAGTAGGCATATTATTTCTAAATGCAAGTGCACATTTGCTATGAATATAGTCAAAGTAATGAGCTGAACGTTTTATAAATCAAACGAACAAAAAACATTTTAGCAGTTAATGCAAATGATAAATTAATAGTTAGGATTGCAGAACTAATATTTCTTTTTATTATTGTGGAAATGAAACTGGAAGTACGACTCCCAAACCAGCTGCATTTATATTCATACTTTTTTATATTATACGTTCAAGTAGACTTCACTCGGAAATGGTTTACCACTTACAGATGCTAAGTTTCTTGTTCTTGAATGTATTTGAAGCTAATTGTTTGGGGGGGGGGGGAGGAAATTATGGGGATGCGGCTGATGTAACATTTAAGCGAAATTCTTTGGGATCGGCATCAATTTTGCTACAATCCCATGCACTTACCATAGTTTAAAGCTGCTTTCTTTGTGGGCGTCACTCCAAACTTATATGAATGTGGAAAAATATAAGCAGTCCTTTAAACCAAGAATTGGATCAAACGAACTTTTTATTATTAGATACATGTTGCTTGTTATAGATATCTAGTTAAAATAATTCGAAAACGTAGAAAACTAAAATTGTGATTGATTATGTTCTGGCTTTATGAACTATCTCACCAGTGCTTGGAGTGTAAACAAGTTTAAAAGATTAATTGAATAAAATGCCTTTAGATTTAACCTTTCAGTAAATTCAGTTAGGATTCATTAGAGTGTGAATAATATTATGTGGAACAACCTTGAAATTTTACAATCTTGATATCTATTCAGTCCTTTACAGTTTTACTGCTGAATAGTGCTTTATCAGTTATATCACGTTCTTTATCGTATTTTTCTCAATAGCTCATCCTATTTGGAAGACTAAAAGCGCCTCTAATCATCTTATCTGCATGAAATACAGTTTATTAATATTTTTATTCTCTTTTTTTTTTTTTCTTTCTCCATGGAACAATGGTTCGAACTCATAGTTGCCAGGGGATCTCTAAGCTAGTAAATGTATCATGCGCGGCCCACTTCCAATCGGAATGACAAATGGAGCTCCCACCTGGAAAATAATTGAAAATTAGGATGCTTAAAAGTACATTTACCCTGTTCAAATCGTTCAGAAAACGCGAAAATTCTTGTGAAAAGGAAAAATACAAAACAAAAAATAAAACAGTCTATAACCATATATAATCCATAACCTCCAGAAGCCCACCCCTAGGCTCTCAAGCGGCTTGCCGGTTGGGATCACTGGCACCGAAGGTATATTGGTAGTATGACTGGTATATTGGCATATTTTTATTTTATTTCTGTTTTATTTGGTCGTTTTATTTTATTTTTCCTGAACTAACAAAGTTATAAAAGCGTTACTTACAATCGGTTAGGCCCCTTGTACATGACAAGAATTCCAATAAGGCGATCGACGTAGTAAACGTCATCGTAACATACATAAAAATCAAGCTATTTTTAACGCACCTAAAAATCAAGCTATTTTTAACACACATAAAAATCAAGTTATTTTTAACATACATAAGAATCAAGCTATTTTAACATACATAAAAATTAAGCTATTTTTAACATACATAAGAATCAAGCTATTTTAACATACATAAAAATCAAGCTACTAATTTCGTCGACACAATATATTTTGTTATTTAAATTAAGAATGAATCCTCACACCAGACTGAAAAGACAGGAAACTGCACGTCGATTCCGACTATTACAGCACTTACTAGACAAACGGTCTAAACTTCCAACACAGCACAAAAGACTGATCTACATGACAGTAATAAGGCCAATCTGAACATATGGAGTTGAGCTTTGGGGCTCCACTAAACCTTCGAATTCCTCTCGTATTCAATCCTTACTATCCAAAATCCTTCGTAAAATCCTCAATGCTCCTTACTTTGTCACAGATAAAATCATACACAAAGACCTTAATGTTCCGTATGTAACCGATCTAGCCCGAACCAGACATCACTCCTTCCATTATAAACTCTCTAACCACTCAAACCCCTTAGTTTCTAATCTTGCATCATCTTCCATTCCTGACAATCCTCCGAGGCGCCTGAAAAGAAGATGGCCACGAGACCACCTAATGTAAAATGTCATTAGAGTGCTACCAATGGGTAGTTTCTCTACACGCCTGTAGCACTCAAATTTAACTTATTATCAGCTTATTGATCAGATTTACTAAATGTATTATAATGTAAAGTCGTAAATAGCAATAAATAAATATAAAAAAAAAAAAAAAAAATTAAGAATGAATAAAAATAACTCACCAAACCAATTTATCACCTCTTTCAAAGTATGGTAAATTGGGTTTGATTCGGCACAAACTTCCTTCAATACCTTCTTTGTTGCATTTCTGTCTTCGTATATTTCTCGGGATTTATCCCATAATACCATAATCCAAACCGATTCTATGGAAGATACTATGTTGTCTATAACAATTTGTATTTCATTAATGATCAAAATGCCCGACCGCACTTCAGAGGAGTGAATAGAAAAGTTAAAATGACTTTAGCAGTGAATTATTTCTGGATTCTGGACGTTCTTTTTTTAGTTTTAAAAGCAATATCCAATTCCAGTCATTTTGATCTTATGGTCAACCATAAAATTTAGAGAAAAATATCGAATCAGATTCTTTGTTATGAAATTAATAATTACTTACCTGATAATGTAACATTTTCAAAAACATTACTGATTCAAGCTAAAAAATAATTTGATTTCAAGACTAGTACGAAATACAAAATTATAACGAAATAAATCAATTCAGAAAAGTCTCCAATATATTCAGGATATTTCTGAAGAAATTAATTTGAATCTTTTTTATAAAATGTTTTTTATATAGGCAACTATTTAAAAATAAATTAAATAAAAACCATTCTAAACCTAATAAAATAATTGAATGTCATTTTTCAATACAGTGGGCCCACCATATAATACGGCTCATTATAGGGCGGATTAGGATATAATGTGAACCTAGACCTGGCCTTAATATTTAAATACACTTTAAATCGAATGTTTTTTATTTGTTTGTTTATAAACATTATTACATTTCACAAAGTGTAATTACTGGAATTAAGCACTTTGGAAAAGAACATGTAATTTCGTATGTTTGTTTGTTATTTCTTGATGGACAGATATTAAAATTCTGTTGAGCACATAAAATTTCTGTAAGTTGCTATGAAGTGTTTGATTACCTTTCAAGTCATATTTGTATTCTAGTTACAGAACTGGTCGATTGTGTAAATATTGTATGTTAGAGTGTAAATGTGACTAGAGACAATATTATTTTAACATTATGTTATTTTATTTTTTTTTTTCATACACATAGTTTGATTATGTTCATTTTGTTTATTCTTCTGTTTGTATATATTTTAAGAGAGATTTTTTTTTTCATTCATTTAGTTATTTTATTTTAGTATGTAATAGATCATTCATCACTATTACCTATTGCCCACAACTGTGTGGCAGATTATAATATCTATCAATAAATAAAAAGTATTTAAAAAAAAAAGTTTTAGAACTAATTGTAATTGAGGGAATTAGTCACACTGGAAACGAAAATGAAATTTCGAATTTTTTTTGTTACGTCTTGATAGAGAGACATAAATATTCAGTTCAGTTTTTCACTGCTATAATTTTTGATACTAATATACAACTTCATTTATTTAATACAGCACCATTGATTACATACATGTCGGTATAATTCTTCCAATGATTTATATTCTACTTACTCCTTTATAGCATACCAATATAACGCGGTTGGTTTCATTTCATATTGACTTGTATAATACGGCGGGTCCATTTTTAGAAACCCCAAACACAATATGAAATAAATAAGCAATGCAGCGTACCCGGTAAAAAACCCTTGCACAACATAACAATTTTACCAGGTCGATCATTTTCCACGTAGTGTTGTAGCTGATGAGCCGGCTGCTATCACCCAAAATATTTCACCCAGAAATTTCTAAGCCGGTAGAGTTCTTAAGTGCAGTAAGTACACTTTTAGTACAAGAGCCCAAGAGGAGAAAAAAGGCAGTTATCTCACCCCAATTTCTGATTACTTTAATGAAAGCTATGTATAGTTAATAGTCAAAATTGATGAGTCTGCAAAGTATAGGTAGAGGGAATAAAAAATGGCGGCTGTTTCAAAGCGATAAAAAAAAACTAATTTTTCATTCGGAGCTCTATATCTTAAAATGTAGGAACAACACAAGAAAACCTAAGAGAACTTCATTTAAAGAAGAGTAAATTTGCTACAGCTTTAAAAAGCAACTATTTCATAAAAATGTTTGGAACGTACTGAAAGAACAGTAGTTAGTGAATTTATTTTGAAAAAATTATGTCTCAAAAACCATTTGACGTACAGATGTCTATTAACACTCAAATTAAAGCTAGTTTAATCAGCTATAAAGTAGTTTATGATGTTTATCTTTGTAGGAGTAATAGTTTAAATGAAATTTGCTAAAATAAATTGATTTATAGTTGTTCGGACAATAAAGTTTGATTTATGAAAAATTACATTTCAGAAACCATCCTACGTACAGATGTCTGCCAGCGCTCAAATTAAAGATAGTTAAATTTACTACAAAATAGTTAATTTATAGTAAGTAATCAAGTTTGTTTATTATTGCTTAAAGGCGTAAAACCATCTGGTCATCAACACCTATGGCATGCTAAAAGTTATGTAAAAATTAATAGTAAATAAAATTAAAACAATAAATTAAAAAAACAAAATTAAAATCGAAGAGGAGTTATAATTTAGAAAGAAGGCGATGTGCTTTTAAAAATTAAAATACTAATATAATTTTAGTTTTCTCATCTGTGAGAGCTTCTGATAAATTTGGGGTCAGTCCTATCCTGTTTATTGTTGGCAAATAGTGAGTACATTCAATAATAATCAATATTTAAACACCGATGTCTTAGGTAAATTTTGAAAAAAATTTAAGAACAGTAAAACATCGGAAGGCAACGCTGAAATTCCACTAAGGTTCCCCATAAGAAACAAATATAATTGTTTGGCTTAGACCACTCATCCATGTCTACTTTTATTGTTTCACGGCATGTTATATGTACACAGACATGCGACTGTCGGCGCGAAACAAAAGGGCTGGTTTACAATAAGGACATTGTGCACGGAACGCGAACCAAGACATCCCGATCGTCTACCGTGCCGACAGACCCTTGGGGTCGACTACCTCTCCCAAGTAGCATCATTGTGGAATTATATTTTATACAGGATTCAATTTAATGCCTTGCTCACTGCCTGTCCTACTTCTCATTCTGAACTATAATATTTAAAAAAAATATGATAATTCTGAAAACAATATTAAGAAAAATGAAACTAAAAATGTCTCAGTCAAGGCAACAATTTAATATATTTATTAAGAAACATTAAAATTACAAATAATTTTAGTTTATATAATTGATTTTAATGATTATTAAAAATTATTTATTTTCTTAATATGGTTATTCCTCCTTCAAAACTAAATAATTGTAAATATTCTGCCACCTAAAATATCAGCAGGTTTCAGATTACACTCCAATTTGTAGATAAAAACGTTTCCTTTTACTTTATGATAAGATGAAATTAAAAGTCATTTTATTCCGTTACTTCCAGAATAATAACTGTAGACATTTAGAGTGCCATTTGTCTGGATTGTACTGATTCAAGATAATAACTAAATAGTAAATTGTAAAATAAAAGACATACATGTAAAATAAACAAAAATACTGAAATTCCAAATTTAATACCAATAAATACGTATTGCTTCAAATTAACAATAAAATATTATAAATATAAATAATTTACCGCATAATTTCAAATTATGATGAAGATGGTTAGGGGGAGTGATCAAAAGAGAAACCAAAATAGTTAACAACTATTTATTTGCCGTTATTATATTACTATTTATTTGTCGTTATTGTATATATTACTATTTGTTGTATTAATATTTATTTTCCGTTAATCTATTACCAATTAATGTTCTCTATTGACAGCACCTCTGACCATCTTCTTCATAATAACAATAAAATAAATTGAAAAAATAGCATACATCTTAAATTTAAATCCTACTCTTAAATGTCTGAGGTAGATTAATAATTGAGGATGCAGGGAAATAATTGATGCTTAAATGGTGGGGTATTGTAAATGATTGTGGATTGCGAATTCCAAAACGAGATAACGCAAATGATAGAGGCATTTGTAAGTTCAAAATGAAGGAATACATAAGATTGTGGTCATACACTTGGTTGGATCTCATATTTAAGTAATAGATAGAGGAACATGGGGTAAACAAATTAAAGATGTATCATGCGAAGCTCTAATATATCTTTTACATAACTCAACTTTCCACAAATGGTTTGCATCAGATTGCATTTGAAATAGAAATAGAATGACGGTGTGCGTAAAATAACTGCGAAGATAATAATACTAGTCTAAATTCAGAGTGCAAAGTGCAGAAAGACTTCGTTGGAGCTGCTTAGGATACAGGGTTAATTAGGTGTAAGACACCGGCGATAAACGAACTTAATCGTCCGTCTATAAGCCAGTGTAACTAAGGAACTTTTCCAGATCATGGTTACCTTAAGCAGAGCAGATGTAACAGCATATTAAATTTTCTTGAGTGGTGAGGATATCTAAAAGAAGATAATATGAGTTAAAAGATTGAATTTAGAAGACCCAGCCATCCAAATCGAGATGTGTGGGAGGTGCCATAGGGAGCCATGAAATAGTAACCAGTATTTTCAATATTATTTCCTACTTTAATCCTTGAATTTTGTCTGGTCCTAATTCATAGGAGGAATATTGTAAATCTTGATACAATAATAATATGTAACAGTCATAATCTAATCGGACAGGCAATTCAGTTAGCAGGCTGGCAAATTTCGGAATACGATAATTTTATCTGTTACTAACAGATCTACTGCTTCGCTATTGCTTTATTTGAGGATAGGTGTACATTATGTACACTATTAATTGAAACTTTAATACCAATTAATAAAAAGATGAAATAATTAGACGTTGTCTATACAGTCAGTAAAAAAAGTCTGCATACACTTATTATTAATTTGTATTAATCAAAAAAGTAGGTCAAAATCAAAAGAGAAAAAACAAATGGAACCATTTATTTATTTTTTCTTTTTAAATACAGACCCTTTTGATCATTTTAGTATTTTTTTAAGTTGTTTAAAAATTTTACAAACACAACGCAAAATAATATACAAAAAGTAACAATATGTTTTCACGAAAAAAGTCTGCATACGCGACAAATATGTATTATATAATAAAATAATTATTAACACAAATAATTAATGAAAAGTTGTCTAATGGTCTGTAGGATCTTCTATATTTTTTATTACCTCTCTCAAACGATTATTCATTGTGTGATTTTTTGTAAATGTAGGATGCGTTTTCAACGACTCCTCCTTAAGGGCCTCTGAGAGTTGTCGTTTATTTCTTATTTCTTGATGCCTAAGCCCCACTTTAAGATCCTGCCAGAGGTGCTCTGTGGGGTTAAGGTCAGGCGATTGTGGTGGTGTTCTTAACTGATGTAGAGCACTGTTCAGCAACCATTCTTCGATCCTTCTGGCACGATGTTTAGGATACTTATCCAGTTCAAAAATAAAATTTGATCCTAAGCCTAATTTGGTAGTACTGGGTCGCAGATTTTGTTATAGGACATCTACGTATACATATTGATCCATTATTCCCTCGATGATCTTCAAGTTGCCAACTCCAGCTAAAGTTGTTGTCTGGGGCTTTAGGGCGTAAAACCCTGAGGTCATCAACGCCCATACCATACCACCCCAACGCCCATACCACGCTAGCTGAAGTCATAGAGCCCCAAACCATAATCCCTCCTCCTCCGTACTTAACTGTCCGGCTTGAGCTTTTCAATTTTTTCTCCATCACACTTTAACGTTGCCGTCAGCACCGAAAATATTAAATTTAGACTCATCTGTGAAAATCACTATGTCCCAAATACTGGTAGGCTTATCAAGGTATTTTTTTCTTATATGCCAACCGCTTAGCTTCACGTGAGCCCTTCGCGATTTGAGATTTTTTTTTTAGTAAATTATGTATCGTTAGAGGTGTTACTCCAATTTTGTAGGAGCACTTATTTATGGTTTTCGTGAACACTTCTTAAAATAGCACGCTCGTGATGACGCTGAAGCTTTTTTAGCCGTCCTAATCTTGCTCCAGGCCTACTTGAGATGCAACCTGTTGTATTGTAATTTCGAATAACAATCTGAACCGTTGAAACACTTTTATTAACAATTTTCACAATTACGCGTAATGATTTCCTTGCGATTTATGATCAACAACCAACTCCCCAATCTCTCCAGAAATTTCCATTTTGAGCAGCTGTTTTCGCTTAACTTTGATTCTAATTGATTCGTTTAGAAAATAAAACCACAGAAAACTTCTATGAATGTCAAAAAATTAAATGTTTGTTTACATTCAAAGGAATAAATCAAGGTGTATGTAGACTTATTAGTTGTAACAAAAAATGGCAGACATTTGTTATGAAACGTTTATCATGTATTCAATTCCGAAATGATATTATAATCGTGATTTAATCGTATAAAGACCTTTATTTAATAGGAAAAAAATAAAGTATAACTTTAATTAATACATAATAATGTACATTATTCCATAAATGAATTTATATTGTGGTGTAAGTTGACTTTTTTATTAACTGTATATAGTAACTAACTTCGCTCTATAATCGTTAATATTGGTCAGATTTAGGTGTTTATTTCTTATTCCTTTAGACAATATGATTATCAATGATATTGCCATATTTATACTACATAACTATATGTATACTGCATAACCATATGTATACTACATAACTGCCATATGTATACTACATAATGAATAGTTTCTATATAATAATCTTCACTGTGATTCAATAGTAGTACTGTATTGAAACAATTCAGAGTGATTGACTATTAAAGTGTGGTAAAACATTTTTTAGGAGTGAAAAAAGATATTCATTTTTAGCCCCTGGAGAAACCCTTAAATATGAATTTAAAAAAAAAAATCAGAAAATAAAATTTGTTGATCCAAAGTTTTTCCCTTATCAGTTTGATTTCTTTTGAAAAATGAAAAAAAAAATAGAATTAATTCGACAAATCAGCACCAAACTTTTTTTTTGGTTTTAAAGTATATAGAGCCCTAAATCACTGGCCATTTAGGGCTCTATAAACTGCACCCAAGATAACAAACCTGGTATAATTAAACAAATTAGTACCAGAGATATAAAATTAAACGTTTGAAATGTTTTCTTAATTTGAAAGTCATATTTCGCCCTTATAATGGCATCAAATCTAAATTTTAGGTTAAAAGAGGGCATATTCAGGTTTGCGCGATTATATTAACGTAGTCACCCAGTGATGGTTGTAGACGACGCTAAACGAATAAGAATTGTTTTCCCAAAAACAAATTTTCTTGGCTTACTTTGCTGAAATCCTCATTATGTTTTTTTATATTCTTAGTGAATAAAAAATAATTTAATAAATCGGTAATATTTTTTTCTTTTTATATATTAGATAAGTATAATATAGTATTTTCAGTATTTTTGCCAAATGTTCCCAATGTTCGATTGTAATAATAAATGTCAGTAGTTCGAATTAACATGTAAAATAATGTCAAATTTATTACATTGATGTATAATACACGCCTTCCACTTGACACCACTCGGCCCCACTCCACTATAACCTTTTTATGTAAAATTAAAAAATGCATGTGACAGAGAGTGAAAGGATTGGGCCGGGTATAGGAGAGGTGTCAGTGGGGGCTCCCTGTCTATTATATACATGCCGCTGCTTTTCTTTAACAGTCACTCCTGACTAGTTATAAATAATTAACTTTATTTTGTATTCCATAAATCACGGGCCGTCTATGCTCAAGGAGTTGAGGCGTAGATATTTGCAGCCTCGGAACTGCAGCAGCGATCCGACAATCCGACCAGGGGGTTTATTTTAGATTCTGTGGCGGTCCCACGAAATAAAAAGTTTATCCTATCCCATGGTGTTAGAATAGATTGGTACCCTATTGAACCCCTTCCCCCTGCTTTTCAGAAATGACCAGGAAGGCGTCATCAAAAATAAAACAAAACATAAATCATACCGCAGACTAGGGTAATTTTATGATTTAATAGCTTTGGAACAGTCTGTAGGACAAACTGAATGAAGAAAGTTGTACCAGTCTTCGCTATCATATTAAAATATGTCTATTTCAATATAAAACCAAAACTTTTTTCCCCTTATATTAAAGTAAACAGCTGTCATTTTACTTTTTACTTTTACTTTTTGTAAAACGGGTCGGATTGAAGCTGGGCGAAACGGAGTTGCCAATTTTTATTTTTTATTTTATTTATCCTTTAATTATTTTTTGTATATTGACCGAAAATGGCAGATTACAATGTTTCTCAAATAAAATGTTTAACAGAAAAAAAAAAAATGAAGCCAAATATATATCCATTCCTCATTCTAAACAGCGACAACAGGGAAAATCCTTGACAAGTATAGATTTTCCAGTTGCCATGGTGACTGATACTGAATTGAAGAGAGAGTTCTAATAATATATTTTACTTCGCATTTTATTGATCAACCGAGTTCCCTTCTTTTCCTTTAGTATACTTAAAATTTCTTTCGCTTTTCTTCGGAAAACACACCAAGCCATATGTGCAAAGCTACAAAAAATTAATAGAAAGAAGAAAGTATTAGTAAATATTTTTAACCTTAGCTAATAATATTATGAAAGGCTCTCACTGGTAATTATTGAAAATACAATTTTTTTACATGGTGATATGACTGAAAAAGAACCAAATACCAACAAAGAAATACAAGAAAAAGTAGGTGCCTATCTCTTGGTTAAATTATTGTTGCTCTTGAACAGAGGTCATCTTATATAATGCTAATTTTACGGTAGCATATAAACATTTTAGGTATACATTTATTAAAATATTACGTCAAATCTTTTTCTAGTGGGATTCATCTTTAAATTACTAATTCGATCTAATCTAATAATATAATAATCTAATCGATTATGATAGAAACTATCGATGAATCAGATGTTTTTTTGATAAGGTGTAAAAAAAAAGTTACTTCAGGGTAGTTATTAACATATTATCATAAAGTGTTGTGAATATTTTTGTTGCTTTGCCCTAAAAAAAATGTTTGTTGGCAATCTAATTCATGAACTTCAGATGCAAAAAATGGTTTCATATTTGAGTATTTTATAACCAGAATCCATAATGCCGAACAGGTTTTGTTTGAAAAAAGCAATTAAACAGGACAACGATGCATAATTAAAAAAGATTTGAACGTTGGTTATTAAAACAGACTATTAAATAAACAGTTGAAATACCCGGGGACTGGACTGTAATATGAGCATTATCGAACCCAGGCTGGATACGGCTGTACAACTGAAATCCACTAAACTCTTCATCTCCATTTTATGACCCCCGAAGCCCTTACTATTAATGTTGCTTTATAGTTTCCTGAAGGCAACCGCAAAGAGCTTATAACTAAATTAAATTTTTGAATAAAGATTAGTCTGCAGTGACATTTCACAACTGTTAAATATTTTTATTATTTACTTATTAAAATTTATAATTGTATTAACAAAAAAATAAGTGCAAGTTAATGATGGTATTTTATGATGTGCGATACATACTTGTGGATAACCTACCTAGTAATAAAGCTCCAATAATATTTATATATTATAAGATCTCGAGGCCATATTCTTTTCAGACCAGGGCGGATAATCAGAAATTGAAGATAAAACAATGCTAGAAACGAGAGGGTATGGATATGGGTGGTCAGGGAGTTTATCATAAGATTGATATCTGACTCGGGCAAAATCGGCAAGCTCGGATATGCTTCACTCCTAATAGTAACTCAACTAGAAAAAAAATTGTATTTTTCCTATTTTTTCGCTTAACGTGTTACAAAGTGTAGTTTCACCAAAGGGGTGATATATCTTCATTTTCAATGATTTTCCATAGAATGAATTAAATTATACAATATATCTTGAACACCGGCACAAGTTTAATTTTTTCACTATTTTTAAGAGTTTTTTTCAGAATCAGTTTTTCTAGGAAAATAGTGACATATTTGGATCTGAACTTTTCGATTTTTGAGTAGCAATGAAGAAATGTAACTTGTGGTATATGGGAATGAAGCGAAGAGGAGCGTGGAATAAATGAGAGAGGTAGTTCTGTGCTCAGATTTATAGAAAATAAATTGACGAAATTGATTAAATTTTTACGGTGATAATTATACTGACCAAAAACAAAAAACAATTTATGATAAACAATATACTACATCAGTATGCAATTTATAAATATTACAATATGAAGTCCCAGTTTTATAACAACTCATATTTATAGAAAAATAAAAAAATTAAAGTCTAATGTTACTACTACTTTGCCTGAAAAACAATTATCAACCTTAGACGTACCTACTCAAAAGATCATTCTTTGGCCTAAAGAAAAATGCATGTTTTACGGTTTTAAGATTTGGATTTAATAAATAACCACTATATTCCTAAACTTTATTATTCGTTCGATAATTTCCTAAAAAATTTATCTTTTTTATTTACTCTAATTATCGATCTTTACTTTTGTCGTTGCACATTTTTATTTTGTTCATTAAAATTTCGGTGTTCTTTTTTTACTTTTCTTTAAATATTGTATAATTTACAATGAAAATGTAACTTGATTGAATTGAAGATGTTTTTCCTTGCATAAATTAATCGCACAATACATTTATTTGGTTCTAAAGGAAACAAATATCTAATTAGAAGAATAAAAGATTTACTATTTTTGATTAAATCAAATGAATTAACACATTATTTCACGTTGTTCGAGTTGATTCATTGAATAATTCGATACGAATATTCTAATGTTAAAGAATAGATTGCGAAAATCTCATTCCTTTGAACATCAAATAATTTCATTGAACGAAATTTGTATCGGTAATAACTTTTTCGTGGTTAATTAAGTCTCAGTTACAGAATCATGAACTATAAATACAAATCCTGAAGAGTCATTGTTATTTCATAAACAGAAATCATGAATGCAATAAATTTACATCCTTCTATCACCAATAAAAATTCAAACACTGATTTTGCCTAGCTGGGTTTCAATAAGAACTAATTGCAGAACGTATCAGAACAATCAAATCTTCACTGTGAAAAGTATGTGGTTTAGATGATAAAAACACGTTTAGTATCATTCAGACATTGACACTAAAGTAAATAATCAAGATGGTTTGTTGGCTCACAGCACTTCATGATCATACCATATGGAAGCTCTTTGCGCCCTTCTAGAATCTGGTATTGAAGTGCCTCCGCAAAGTTTTTACAAACTTTAAGTGGTGTCCAATATGCATCCTATAGTCTAATAAGTATCCTGTTGTCCAAGTTGTCAATTTCAACAAAGCAATTATACGTTGTATACTTTAGTACTTATGTGTATGTAAATTTCACTCAAATAACTACGTTGAAAAAAAGTAGTATGTTTTGTTCTTTAGTGTAATCTATTAGTAATATATCAATAAACGACAAATCATTTCTCCTACTAAGTCATTATTTTGTTTAAAAAAAAACTTAAAATAATTCAGCCAATATACCAAATAATACAACACAGGCGTACGCGAACACGCACGCACACGTAGACACATATCAGCTCGGTGGGACTTTATCATGGACGGATTGCGAAGGATGGAAGTCCCACAATACCTCATAAAGTTTATTGAGAGTTGAGGTATGATACAGAGACTGGATTGTAAATTTAAAAGATCACAGGTGGCGTTTCACAGGGTTCAGTTTTGGGGTCATTGCTGTGGAACATTATGTATGACATAGTGCTTAAGCCATCCCTGCCGGAAGAAACTATTACGCTTGGCTTTGCGACGATCTGGCAATCATGGTTCCGTGGGAAGGAAGTTAGCACCAGAGCAACGCAAGTGACTAGAATTTTGCCTGGACCAAGAAAGAATCAGATTAAGCTTCTGGTTAATGTAGCAAGTCCCACGCTGCAACGATCTGGGCGGAAGCCTGCCAAGTGCAGTTATACATATGTCTGTAAAGCTATCGGTGTATATCGAAGAATTTCCCTGCGTGTCATCTAAGCTTTTATCACTGTGTCCTACGATGCTGTGTGTGTCATCGTAGATATGCCTCCGATACATCTTGTGGCAGGTGATAGAATTTTTTTAGGAAGTGGTATGCTATAAATTCTAAATTAAAAATAAAGTCTATGTTCCATAATTTCTACCTAAAGAAATGTTATAGATTGCATTTATTGTTAGTTATATTTTAAATAGTATTGTATAATTTTATTATCTTTATGTATTTGAAATTCACTCTTTCTCTCACTAGTTTTTTTTTTTTTTTTTTGTAGCTAGTATTTTTTTTCTTTTCGTCTGCATACTAAGATCTTTATATTTTTCTTATTTTCTTTTCCTTCTTATTTTGTTTTATTTCTTTTACTTATCTTATAGTTTAGTTATATATATTTTTATTTACTTGGCCAACCCCAACATCGTTTTTCATAAGTAAATATATATAAAAGTGAATCTTAGGTAGTTTTATCTTCAACATTTAGGTATAATTTTAAAAGAGAAAATTTTTATTATACAAAGTGTTAACATATACTTTTTTTTTATAATAACCAAGTAGAGGCCTACATAAATTAAATATAAAATATTGTCCATTTCAACATGATCTTTAAAATGGTTTTTATTTGAATCATGTATTGCAAGCTTAAAGAGTTAAGGATTTAACACAAACCTCTTTAAATTGAAAAATAGGCCAATATACCAATATAAAATGGACGCTTACAAAAAAACTAAACATTTAAAAAAAATAATGAATACTTATTTTGAATTCTCTGAATAAAATAATAAATTTGGTTAAAAAAAAAAAATAATCTTTTTTAGCAACTATCAAGGGTTGATTTGATATTTTTAACAGAATATAGAATGCTAAACTTACTAATTTCAGGCGAAAGGTTTGTTGGAGTGTTTGCTCCGAGTGAGCGGAAATCGACAAATGTTTTCTAATTAAAGCTGTAAAATAATAATAACATAGGAGTTTTTAATTTTTGAAATAACTCCCGCTGGAACTTGTTTTGTATAGTAGTACCTCAAATGTAATTCAAACATAAAAATATACATTACATTTCCTTAAAACATTTTAAAGGTCATTTATTGATTTTTAAACTATAAAGTAATTATTTAAAAAAAAAAAAAAAAAATGGACGTTTGAACTAAATGGCCACATAAAAAAATGAAACACAATACACAAATTCCCTAATAGTGATTTTTCTGGGCAATAAGATTATTGTTATCTGATGGTGAATCAGTTATACAGATATACAAAGAATGTCAGTGTTATATTAGAACTTGATGGAATTTCATGAGAACTAGTTTTTATTTGTTTATAATGGCTTCTTGTTCTTTCTGGCGGAGTGATAAAGACAATGAAGTCGTTTATGAAGGAAAAATGTATATTCAAGGGAATGAAAGCTTTTGAAGAGCCTTGTTCCCTGAACCGTTCTATTTCTTGTCAATTTATTAAACGAAAATTTAATAGATTAATTATTTTATATATTCTTGTTTGAGAGTGGTTTAGTTTATTATTAATTTAAGTCAAATTTTGATCCTTTTTTTCTCTCAACTTTATTCATTACAACTTTTCCAACGTTTCGACCCTCAGGCCATTCTCAAAGATACCTTCATATTGATGTCATTTCCTTTTTCAAATCTTTAAAATGCAGGCTAATTGCATAACCTACCTTCAACTTTAGGTTCTGTTTTAAGTTGCAAATGTGAATGAAGGAAGGAAGAAAAGTGTTTTATAAAAGGTTTAAATCTAGGAAAAAAATATTTAGAAAAGTTTGTATGGGACAAAGGCAATTAGCCTACATTTTAAAGATTTGAAAAAGGAAATGACATCAATATGAAAATATAATTATATTTTCAACTACTATGATACATATTACATTCCCACAAGTTGGACACAGTAATTAATAAATAGGTCCAGGGTAAAATCTTGGTCGGGGCTCCGTCTTATTGATAATGAGAAGTTTCCATAGAACAAAAATTTCTCAATTCAGAAATTTTCTGAATTTATAACTATTTATTTTAAATTAAAAATTTTAATTTATTATAAGTTACAAATTGTAAAAATGTATTTAAAAAAAATTATTAAATGTAATTTGTTCACTGTTTGGACAGACCTGTATTCAATTTAGCACGATATAATATACAATTAAAATAAATAATATAAACGAAGTAATAATGAACAAGTTAAAACGAGAATTTGTGATATTCGTTGAGGAAGAGGTATAGCTAATACAAGCGTCATTAGAAGCAAACAGCATCTCCAAAAAAAAACCTACTAGAAGTAGTTTTAACTACAAATTTAACCCTCTATTAAGAAGTTTGATAAAATTCGTTAATACTTATGAAGTATTAACTTTATCATATTTAACCCTTTTATACCTATACGTAAGGTCGCTAGTAAAGTTTTTTAAATCTTTTCTATTTCTGACTGAGTCTAAATCACAATAAATATGAATTTTTTTTAGTGGATTTGGTATTTCACTTTTTCGTTCGGTGATTAGTATGTAATCATACAAATTACTGAATTCTCAGAACATCTCCAAAAAACTGATTATAACAGGCAAGATTTTTGCAACAGACCATTTCTTATTTATTTTTCCATTGAATAATATTTTAAATGAAGCTGTAGACAGTAGCTAAAGACATTAACTTATTTTTATAGTCTCAAAGTTGTGTCACCTGTAGGTGACAATAGGTCAGCACCTATTGTCACTTACAGGTGACACTCCAGCGAGGGTTAATAGATTTACTTTCTTAAAGAAATGTTTTATTAAGAGCCTGTAAGATATTAAATACAGGTTATCGCACGAAAGACGATTCATTAATCACTATCAATCCACTTAATTAGCTGAAAAAGTAAATTATTGCACTGGAAATTAACGGAATCCATTTTTTAGGAAGCATAAGGAAGTTTGGCTAAGGGTTGTTTCCTAATTTTTTTTTTACCTTGGTCATGCGACAACTACCTTCTTGCTACGCCACTTTACTTAGGAAAGATCGCATATGACGTATTAATCGTAAAAACTCATCATAAAATTATTATTATTTGTAGTTGTTTATAATTGAATCCATAAAAACATTTCTAGGAAAGAATTATAGGAAAAAAAAAATCGAGCCTGGAGCAAATCATTCAGTCTGTTAGCCGATCGCTGTTTGCCACCTTAATCCTACGCTTCTGAAATGAGAGTTATTTATTTCTTTCTTTTATTAATTTGAATTCTCCTTGATGATTTGGTTCATAAACTATGTAGAAAACAATATTTTGACCTTAGTATTTCAATCTTACTAATAACTAATTTAAGTAAATGTATATAATATTTCTAAAACACTCATTATACTGATAATCTGTATAATTACCTACTGATACCCTGTATACCACGAATCCTGCAGATTAAATTCATCAGTCAAAATTTTTTTCCCCTCAACGATGAGCCACTGTAAGAGGGTGCTCCAGGAGGAAATTAATTGAGCCAGAAATTATTTAAGAAAAATCTACTATAGTGCTTTCAGCTTACTATCTCTATCCGTTGTCGAGTTATGATTTTTAAAGGGGTTTTCAAGAAACCGCTTTTTTTTATCCTAAATATCCAAATTTCTTTGGGCAACTGAACAAGATCTAAATTTTGTCACCATCTTCGGAAACACAGATGAATTATTTTAAAATAGCTACCAATTAGCAGGCAAATTTCGATTTATCAAGCGATGCAAAGTAATAATTAAAATTTAATCAAAATTATTAAAAGATAAGCAAACAAGTAAAAATGAATAATTTGCAGAAATACTCGGTGGCAATGAATTTCCGACATAAGACCTATGGAATTTACTTTATTTCATCAGTTTTTAATCTGTATAACCAACTTTGTGAAGATAGTTTAATTTTGAAGAGAAATTGAGGTAGGGAATCAATAAGTATAAGATACTTACCTACAATATTAGTTTGCTGAACATTTGTCTTTTACCAAACATTTTACCGTTATTTAATGTTTATCCAACAAATTTCGATTAATTTTTTTTTTATTCTTTTTTTTATGGGGCGATGGTGGTTATAACAATGTACTAATTATGAAATGGAACACTAAATTATGCCAATTTAGTATTATCCCTGGTTTTGAAGTAAGGCAGTTTTTTTTTTACATATCCTGAACCATAAGACTATTAAATAGTTTTGAGTTAACTTTTATTAATTAATCTGTTATTGTTCATGTCAGTAAAAATGTCGAGCCAAACGAAGTAATATACCCAATTTCCAACTTACCGGGATTAGATAATTGGTTTGGAAATTTACGGCACTGAATTACATTTTTCGTAAACTATTCTTACATCCGTAAGTGCCATTAATTCCTGGAGCACCCTGTATAGATGCGAATTCATTTATTTAAAATATTAGTAATAATCTTGGTTAAAACGTTAAGTTTCTGAAACTAAGCCGATAACCAGAGATTCCAGGTACCCAAAGATTTGGTGAGAAAGAGTTTACTCAATCGTTTTGGGATTTCTAAGAAGATATTTGAATCAGTAAAGCTGAGAAAAATGAAGTATCCACTAATAAACAAAAACTAAAGCCGGGTTTATACCAATGTTGATAAAAAAACTTTGTTATTTCTAAGATCAAATTTGAGTCCGAATTAGACTTGCCACCGTTTTCGAAATGTTGGTGTGTCAAGGAAAATACGTAAGCGAGATTAATTGATGAGGGACCATCTAGTATCCAACTAGGCACCAAGCACCAGGACCATCTGGCTACCAAGCAACACAATTCTTGAAAATTTCATCAAAATTAGGCTAAGGCTAATTTAATGTCCCTTTAATTTACTTAATTACAGAAAGATGTGGGTCTAAATTTGTTTTTACTTATCTTCAAAGAATTACAACGCGAGTGTCAATTTTCGATTCTGATTTATTTTGTTCACTGAGCGCCACAACACCCAGTTTGATAATTCTTCCTTTTCCTAAAGGGACTTCGTAGCTACATCAAAGAGATTATTCTACTTCTATTTCCGTTAGGGGATTTATTTTGAAGAATGAAATTGATCGGTGCTTTGAATTAGGACTTGAATTTTCCAAGAAGTATTTAAAATCCGTTCTTGTCGGCAAGAGTCATAGAAATCCACTTTACTCAGCCCATCTTCTGGTTTAAAAACCAATATACCCTTTATGGTATAATTATTTTATTCTTTCGACTTTCAAATATTAAGAATAACGTAAATTTCTTACAATAAATATATTTAATAAATA
>NW_027105652.1:315540-326982 GCF_000696795.3 Halyomorpha halys | reverse complement strand
TTTTGTGGGTTTTGAAGATCAGTCAATAATATCAACTGTTAAAAAATATATATGATATAAGTTATATCAACCATGTAAGTCCACCAGGCCGATCTGGTATAAAAATAAAATTAAAAAAAAAGTCAATAATACATCTTTACTAAAGCCGCGTTTTGCTACATTATTGCATATTTATTCCCTACAATGACAAAAAAAAACTTCTAGAAAAAATACTTTCTTAGACTAATTAATATAAAACTAAAAGTACATAGTCTAATTTATGATTAATAAATAATACGATTAAAACATTGCTTAATAAACACATTACCTACTGTTCTCTATTAGAGTTTGTTCTACATTGTGATCCAACTAATTCCTTTTTTTTGTTTTGACGGTTTGTTTCAGAACTGAATAGGTTTTGAAATGGAGGTAGGTTTGCTCTGGTTTTTCCTACACATAACCGTTCTTTTCTAGCAGGCAGCCCGTCTGTTATTTCTATTGGTGTTTTGTCTGTTTCTGTTTAGTGTTGTTAATTGTGTCTTATGTATTTATTAGGTTTCAGTAAGATGAGAATTTAAATTTTGTACATCCGATTTTTATTGATAGCTCAATTCTTATATTTTTCTATAGTAATCATTTTTTTTTAAATTCCACTTAAAGTTGATCTTTTCCCGATGTATGATTTTTGGTACATCAAATTTGAATTCATGCCCTGTTTGTCTAAAACGTGTAGTGAGAGTAGTTTGGTAAGGTTTGTTGGGGTTGTTTGTTATAGAAGTACAACTATATTTGAGATTATATACCCTTGTTTTGTG
The DNA here is from genome assembly GCF_000696795.3 of Halyomorpha halys. Taxonomy (NCBI): domain Eukaryota; kingdom Metazoa; phylum Arthropoda; class Insecta; order Hemiptera; family Pentatomidae; genus Halyomorpha; species Halyomorpha halys. Next base: position 326,188 of record NW_027105652.1, on the reverse strand, counting down.
ATACTGTTCTAAAGTTCCAAAATAGGATTTCATGCATTTCTCTTCAAATGGAATTTTTTACAATCTAATATAGTGTACTTTTTTTTTTTTTTCTTCGGCCAAGACTCTCATTGAAGTCCTGTACTGTCTAATATAGTGTAATCAGTCACCCTCCTGAATAACTGCAACTTAAGCCGAAACGTTGGCCTATATTGAAAATAAGTCTTACTTATTAGAGTTTTCTTCTTTGACTCCTCCTCTCTTCTTCCTAAACAGCTTCTTCTGAACTTTGTTATTGTGGCTGAAATCGAAGTGGTAACATTCCAAGATCCAGTGGAAAAAAAAAATCAATTAATTTCACCCCATTTTTCTATTGTTATAATAAAAATTGAGTAACTTCCATAGAAGGAACTTTTAGACGTTCAGATGTCTAACAGCACTTAAATTGAATCTAGTTGATTGAATTAAAAAAAGTAGTCCGTAAGGTTTATCGTTCGTAGGCGCATATAGCAGTTTCTATGATGTTTGCCAAACTGAATTCACAAAATATTGATTTTCCGTTATTTAGAAAAAATGTTTCTTTTTTATAAAACTTTATCTCGGAAACTATTGAATGTAAAGATTTCTTTTAGGGCTCATTGTTCAGCAAATTTATTCTTGTTTAAAGGGTTTACTATTAAGTGTTTTAATGATATTGAGCGCTAAATGAAAAAAGGGTATTTTATGTTTACCTGTGATAAAATTAATATCCAGGGAGTTGAACTTCAAATACTTCAGTATCTACTTTCTAAGGACATTTACTGTACCCATTTTACTAGGTATGTATGAAGCCATTTTCTAGTAGAAAATAACCATTTTTTTTTTTTAACTTCAAATGACTCAAAAGTAATTTTTTTTTAATTTCTAGAAACGGCATAATTTTTTATTTTCCTTACTATGGTCGGTAGTCATCAATTCTGACTTTAAACTGTATTTAGTTTTCATTAAAGTAATCAATTACAACAATCGGTGTGAAGCTGCTTGTTTTTTTCTCCTGTTGGGTTCTTGGACGATAATGAAGTTTGAGAGTTCAATCAATTTGATAGATTGATCAGCTCATATTAAACTTCAAGGTGCATTTGCTTGATGAAGATGCGAAAATTATTAAATTATCTGAGACAAAGATGAAGGAATCTGGTTAAAAGAAAATATGTAGTTAATACTAAACATGGCCTCGATTTCAGTGATATAGATATAAGAGAGATTCCATTAATAAGTTTATAAGAAACGAATCATTGTTTCATCGCTGAGCTGGTAGATAAATTAATATTTAAATTAGTTATATTAATTCAATTTCTTGAGACAAGGTAATTATTTATTAAATAAATCGAAACTTGTATCGTTTTTTGTCTCAACACTTTTTATTTTTCAACAGTCCAACGTTTCGGCCATTTTAGCCATCCTCAAGGACATCTTTATTTATAACCTATTATAAATGGTTTGTGTATATGGTAGTGATTTTGTGTGGATAATTTTATATAAGAATAATTAAATATTTATGATTTTAAATTATAAAAAAAATAGTTTTTTAACTTATAATTAATGAATGAACTGGGCAGAATAGCCTGCAAAAGTAGATAGAATAGTTTGTTTATTGAGGAAAAGTAAAAATATTTTACTATCAGAGACTCAGAATTTTTTCATTTTTATTGAGAAGTTATTATTGTATATACAAGAAGGTATTTATTTACAAAAATAATATCACCAGATAATATAAATAAACAATTAAATCTGCTTTTATTGCTTTCATAACTTATTCATAAAAATATTCAACATAAAAATAAAAAGCCATAAATATAAACAAAATCTCTTAAACCTCAATTATAACTCTGGAATACAATAAAAAAAAAGTTCAAAGTATGCTATTGTAAATTAAAAATAATTGAATGAAAAAGTAAAGATTAAAATATAACAAAAACAATTACAATAATAATACTAAATATTTGTATATGAATATAAATTTATAATCAACTATTTGATAACAATAAAAATTACATAAAAGGGACTGTTTGCCAGATGGTAGTCTTGGATTTTATGGAAAAATATTTAAAAATAAATAAAAATGGCCGAAACGTTGGACTGGTGAAAAATAAAAACTGTTGAGACGAAAAAGGATACAAGTTTTGAGTTATTTAATTAATATTTAAATTAATCTTAGCTTTGGGCATTATAAAGAAAAAATAAAATAGATTTATCTTCAACTGAAACGGCGGACTTAAAAAAAAAGCTCTAATTATTGCAGTAAAATATTAGTAACTTAAATACAGCAAGTATTAACTTAAATTGTATCGAAATCTATTCAACAGTATTCATAATAAGTAAATGGTCTTATTAACAATAAATATAAATTAAGGAAGGGCTGGTAGATTGGGGTGGGAGGGTGGCGCACCCTGGTCTATATAAAGCTCAGCTACTCCAGCCTCCGGTCAGTCTCTTGCTGAGCGCTCTTCGTTTTGTGTCGCCGTGTACAGCAATGGATTCGTATTTTCAGGAAGCTGAGGTTTCGTCGTGCAGATCATCTGAATCAGGTCTGTGATTTCTTATCTAGTGGGATTTGTATATTAATGCGAACTTTAATTGCTTAGAACTGAACATAACATCCATGAACTGTAGTGTAATTAAAAATCATATTCATCCGTAGCCGAAGGAGTTAAGCTCCATCTTTTTATTTATTTTTTTTAATGGATTTATTTATTTAGTTCTTTACTTGAAGTTTCATCTTTTATGATCGTTTTATGGCCTCATTTCTTTCCAACCGTTACCGTCTCAAATCGCTGTCTTATATTCTGAAGGGATTCCTTCTGTTCTCTATTCCAAAACCATTTAAAATTTAATGAGCCGATTTCCAACTGTTTTATGTCATTTCCTTTGGCTTTGCAGATGATAGCCAACGCCTCGTGATTGTAGAGGATTCCGGAGATCCTGATGTTTCTGAGGCTAGTAGCGGAAGTGTGCAAGATGACACTGTAGGAAGAAGGTTCACTTATGAGGAATATAAGAAGATATGTTTTCGAGATTTCCTACTGAAGGAACTGACCTACTTCAAACTCAAACGACTTATGACTTTATACCATACGTAAGTAATTTTGGATATAATTGATTAAAAATATTACCTTATTTTTCACAATTTAACGTTTTGAATGTTTTTTCTATTATTTATTTTTGGATAGATAGACATATAACATGTAATATATTAATCCAATCTTTAGTTTCGTTTCTGTGAACCTTCATTAAATCATATTTATTTTGCTTTCATTATTTTTCTTTTTAATAAAATACTAGTAATGTATATTTATTGATTGGTGGATTTATGGTTAAATATATAGATATTTTAATTTTAAGTTTTATTCATTGTTATAGTAATTTATTATTCTTGAAAATGCAATTTATTTATTTACGAATTTAACGTTATGATGAAAAAAACGAAATTCGTTGGCTTAAAGTTGAATATGATATTTGATTGTAATTAAATGCATATAATCTGCATTTAAATTAATTTAAGAATAAAAATGTAATTGAAACGAATTCAAACCAAAAGTTATTTTAATTATTCATAAAATAATTGCTATATATTTTGAGAGATTTCTATCAAGATGTCAGGACAAGGGGGAGGTAGGTATCCTGGAATCATTAAACCCTGAAATAAGAGTTTTAAAATTTCAATACATTCAAGAGTTTTATCATTTTAATTTTTTTTTAAAAATCCAGTAATACTGAAAATCACTGGAGAAACAAATGTTATTTTATTCTACGTATAATTATACATTAATATGTGGCCTAGGAATTGAAGTCCGCCTTTTTTTAAGTAATTCAAAAGGTGGCCTAAAAATCCACAAATTATAACTGGTGATTATTGTTTGTAACAATTACTGTAAATATTCATTCTGAAAAATAATAAATATTATTTATGAAAATAATTGATTGTTCTTCTTTTAAATTCAGTGAAACATTTGAAGATTAATTTGTACGTCACCTTTCATTGACTTTGTAAGTTTTTTTTCTCATTCATGGTAGTTATGTGGTGCAAATCTATTGTACACATTTTATAATTTGTACTGAATAATTTTATAGTTATAACTGTGTTATTTTTATGCCGTTAACATTCTCGTCCATTTGCTTAAGATTGGGTTTAACTGCGGAAGGTGACATAAATTATGGATTAAAATTGTTTCATTCAATAAAGTTTATTACTAATTTGATAAAGTTAGACAACTTTTATTATTATTGTATGTATATTAACAAAACTTGTCTTGATCATAAAATAAATTAACTGCTCTTTCAGTGGGTTGGGGTTGTGGTGGGAAATTCAATACAGTACCTAATGTAATATACCTTGTTTATATTGAAATGTAAATTACTACGTATCTATTTATAAATAATGAAACAATTTATATTTTTTTTAATCATTAATAAATGAATTTATAAATATTATTGATAAGTATTACAATCTGCCTCATTCATCTGACTCATAGTTTACCATAATTAATGCCTTATTTTCTAATGATTGGTATTGAATTTTTTTTTGAATTTTTATTACTTTCTGATTTTTATAAATCATTAGTAAACTATTCAACGCATTATATGATTTCTGATATAATCTTTTACTGAATTTGAATGAGTAATTCACTAAAACGTAGCTCTGTATTGTTGTGAATTCATGATAGGGTAATGGTAATTACCTTCACAACAAAGAGACTTTTAACAATTGGAATTGATAATAATTTCATTTTTTTTTCCTTTTACGCCTCTGATGATACCAACTTGAATATCAATTAGTCAGAGTTGGTGGCAACATTTCTAATTACTGTAATTAGTGATTGTAGATTATATAGCTTCTTTTTTTTTTATTAATATAATATAAATAATTCTCAGTACCTACATGCAAATTTATCTCTGCATTTTTAGGTTTCAAAATCTGTTTTACTATTTCTGTATTCCATTTTAAGGTCGAGGCTCAGATTGATGATGTTTTGATGAAGACTTTTTAATAATTAATAAAGGTGATAAGGCTCAAAAATGTTAAGCGGTATAACTAAGGCTACCTGGGGTCACCGAGGGATTTAAATATTGAAAAAAAAATTAAAACAACCAAGTAGTAATTTAATATATAAATAAAAAATGTCGATATTTCCGTCTCGATATCTTTGAAAGAAGGAAGGAATAAGATGTCTGAAGAAAAATACCGATATTGGTTCTTAAAAATGTCAGTAATTTTCTACGGTTTAGAAATTTAATTTAAGAAATTTAAAATATGGTTTTCTGATGTTTGTGTATTTTCAAATAAGTTCACTAAATCCGTGATTAAATTGATCATATCTTTGTCCTGTTTTAATTAACAAACATTAATGATGTATGTTATTTGGTTTAAGGAAAGTAATATTGTATAGGTTATATATTTTTAATATAATTAGTCCACATTCTTTAATTTACTAATTAATTTCAGAACATTTTATTTCTCCATTTAACATATTTCGAAGTGAAACTTCCTTAGGCGTGTAGAGCAACTTGGTCCGGATCATACGAATAGTGAAACGACTCCCCATCCAAATCTTCCTTTCCAACTGTTTGGATTCGTTTACAACATTTCAAAGTTCAACAAGGACTTTGAGTTGGTCATTTTTTGGCTGCCTTAAAACAGAAGTTTTCGATGGCAATTCTGCACACTAGTACAGGATTTTGAGTGGGTATGGCATGCTTGATCGCTCTTCAAGCTTAGAATCCATTTACCCCAAAATGAACCCATATACTCGTCCTCCGATCCTACCTCTCAGACCACTCCTTTCGAGTTGGTTTTTATCGAGTTGAGTCCGGTGTTCCACAATGATGCGTCTTGGGTACTATTCTCTACGTTTTCTTTACCACTGATATTCCTATTCATCTCGATACCTTTTTAGGCAATATTTGCACATCACCTTGACTCTGCAATGCAGGTCCTGTCCACCAGTTCATTTTAACTTCATATTCTTCACTTCTCGAGAACTGTCCAGTATTTCCTAGAATGAAGACCGTAATTCCAATATTACCGGCATAAGAGAACAATTAACAATGCCAGAGGTATTATGATATTATTGATGAACCATTAGTCTTGGTATCTTTAACTAGTTACGGTTTATAAAATTCTATAACATAGTGCTTAGATCATTAAGCAACATATTTTATTTATTCGACAGTTAATAGAAAAAGTCTCAGAGATGAAACATGAAACTTCTCCAAGATCTCGTGAACATCGTTGCTGTAAAAACCAGCATACTGCAACATATATGGTATTAGTACATTTGAATTCCGGTCCAACAGTGATAGATTTAGGGAGATACCACAAAAAACAAAAATAAATAAATAAAAATATTTTCGAAATTTAGGAAAAGTAATGAGTATGTTAAAATGTTTGCAAAAAATATATTGGAAACCCAGAAAAAAAACATTTAATATATGGTAGTTATGGTTAGACTTTAGTTAACTCTATCAGAAGCTGCTCCCAAGAATAAATTTATATCAGTTTCATAATTAGCAATTTAAGAGGGCTAATTTTTGTTTGTGAATTTACCAGGTTGATAATTATTAAAAAACGAATTCTATATATATATTTTTTTTAAAGAATCTTTTTCAGGTAGCTTGATTTTTTTTTTTTTTTAATTTAATTTTTATGAAATTAATAATTCTGAGAGAATGGAAGTAATTTAATTTTCAGAACATGACGTGCCTAAGCTAAAACTGGCCAAAGAATTTAATTTCTGACCCCTTAATTTTAACCAATTATTAAATCTGACTATATTGGCCATTTGGCCGCCCATTATACAGCATTGCTGTAGAATCAAGGTTGAGAAGGTGACGCCTTAATCCACTCGACTGCCATGCCTTCTTACTATGAGAAATATTCACCAATATATATATATATATATTTTGATATTTATATAGTTCCTTGAAATTAGGATTTTGCATAGGAGAAAGTCAGGTGAAGCTAGAAATTGTTTGGATTTCATAATTCTATCTACTGTATAATAATAAGAAATTTTCGACTTTTTCATTTTTAAAATTAACCATTTTCCAAGTAAACCATAATGGTTCCTGTTCATCCCTATATTCTCAGTCCGCTGGTGTTCCTCAAGTTAGTATCCTAAGTCCCATCCTCTACACCGTCTATACAGCTGACATTCCAACCAATCCTAACACTATCCTCACCACGTATGCCGATGACACATGTGTACTCGCTGTTAATAATAACCCATTAATTGTATCCTAAAATCTCCAATCCCATATCACAGCCCTTGAAGATCGGTGTCGTAATTGGAGGATTAAGATAAATTCCAACAAATCCCATCAAATCACCTTTACCCTTCGTCGTAAACCTACTGACTGCCCTACAGTTTCATTTAATGATGTTACTCTTACCCCTGTCGAACAGATCCGCTACCTTGGACTACATTTGGACAAACGATTAACCTGGAATCCTCACACCAGACTGAAAAGACAGGAAACTGCACGTCGATTTCGATTATTACAGCACTTACTAGACAAACGGTCTAAACTTCCAACACATTACAAAAGACTGATCTACATGACTGTAATAAGGCCAATCTGGACATATGGAGTTGAGCTTTGGGGCTCCACTAAACCTTCGAATTACTCTCGTATTCAATCCTTACAATCCAAAATCCTTCGTAAAATCCTCAATGCTCCTTACTTTGTCACAAATAAAATCATACATAAAGACCTTAATGTTCCCTATGTAACCGATCTAGCCCGAACCAGATAACACTCCTTCCATTATAAACTCTCTAACCACTCAAACCCCCCTAGTATCTAATCTTGCATCCTCTTCCATTCCTGAAAATCCTCCGAGGTGCCTGAAAAGAAGATGGCCGCGAGACTAGTTAATGTAAAATGTCATTAGAGTGCTACCAATGGGTAGTTTCTCTACACGCCTGTAACACTCCAATTTAACTTAGATCAGATTTACTAAATGTATAATGTACAGTTGTAAATAGCAATAAATCAATATAAAAAAACAAAAATTAACCAATTTTAAAAAAAAAACATTACCATCTGATAAAATTCAGATCATTATCGTCAATTGTTCAACTAATACCTAATTAGTCAGATTTTTTCCATTTAATTTTGCGCTTATGATGATTCCTATTCTAAAAATGTATATAATAATATTTGTAGATAATCTAACTAGCTTTCTAATAACCACCCGATTTTTATATTTGATCAAGAGCAGTAAAAAACTCATTATTAAATCTGTGTGGCTAATACGTCTATTTAAAACATCGTTCAAACTTAATACTATGTAAGAAGAGGAATCTTAAGCTAAATAAATGTACTGTTTATGAAATCGAAAACATAATATTCATTTTAGACGAAAAATAATATTAAAAGTATTAAGATTTATAACAAAATTTGTAAAGGTATTTGAGCAGCTTAGTCACAAACATGGCCAGGTCCAATTATCTAACAGTTTTCAGGAGGTCAAAAAAACATGTTTTACCACAGCTGATAAAATTAAATCGTAAAATCTCAACCAATAATTTTGTGTTTTTTCGTATTCACGTGGTCCGAATACTGTGTTGTGATTGGCTCCACTGAACCTGGTCATGATGGAAACTAAACGCTTGTGGTGGGCCGTTTTTTACAAACAAGCCGCATACTTGAATGTATTTTTAAAACGTCAATGACCGTCTTTTTAACAAAAGAGCTTTAATATTAGATAGGGGATGAAACCAAATAACCCAAACAAGGTCTAACTTATTTCGTTAAAAAAATGGACTTGACAGTATTTGAAAAATGAGCTATTCTTATTTAATTATAGATAAAATTCTTAACTTATCTAAATGTTATTTTCATGAGATGAAAAAATATTTTTTTTTTAAATAGGAAAAACACAGCTGCGTACTTATTATTTATTTAAATTAATAAAACAATAAAATGAAATAATTGATTACCTAATCTTAGTATGTTTTGAGGTTTTTTATTATAAGTCACGTGATCTGACAAAAAAGATTGATTGTTAGGAAAATTTTCAAATGAATAAATTGAACCAACAAAAAATTTTATGTTTAAAAATTAATAAAATTATTACGTTTTTGATAAAGTCATATTTGATAAACCAAAAAAATTTCGCTTAGTACCATGCACAGAAATTAACACAAGCTTAGTTTCCTCTAATTACAGTGTACTATAATATTTTTCCAGCTTTACCTGATTTTGTTCCAGCCATTGCCCTTATTTTATCTAATTTTACTGGCCTAATAGTAAAGTGTATTAGGATAAAACATAAACAGGGTATTCAGTAAGTCTATGGCAATATTTAAGGAAGGTAAAGTAAATCTCAAAAGCAATAAATATTTCCAAATGGTCAAATTTTCAACAGAAAAGGAGAAAATTGATATTTTACTTTTATTTTTTAAAGGTAATCGTTTTAACCTTTTCGTTGAATAGAAAACAATAATCAAAAAATTATTTAAGTAAAGTAGTTCTAAATTGTAGCATATAGTAATCTAGACAACATTTCTTTCAGAATTAGTATAGTTTGTTTTTGTTAAATCCATGTGAAGGAAAGGAGGCTGTAGGTATTTAGTTAAACAAAGCAGGGTTTTGCTTTTCTAAATGTCCCACTGGTCTACAGATTTTCCACTTTTAGAAGAACTTCCTTTTATAACAATCTTTCAGTCCATATTAATTGAGATGAAATGTTTTCTGGTTTTCAGAAAACATAATGTGGTGTGAAATTCTGTCTTATCAAAATATCATTGCTTATATGAAATACTAGTGTACTATTACGAAGTGTGTGAACTACTAAAGGATATAAAAAACTTTCTAGTAATTTTAGCAATAATTTTTATTTGAGCAATATAAGGTAATTTTGTTATTTTAAATAAATTTATCTCAAAAAGTTTTGATATTAACAATTTGGTGTAAACAATAAAAATACCTAATACTGATAGTGGTATGATAAAAATTATTGCTAATGTTACTAGAATTTCTTTTTTATCCGTTTAGTTTACTTTGATCTCCTTAATTATTGTTAAAGACTTAAGGGACACCCTGTATACAAGTTTGTAGAAAATGTCAAGCTCTACAAAATTTATTCAGAATAATTTAACCATAATTCGAATTAAAAAGGAAATGGGGAAAAGCGATTGTGCCGTAACCTAATTTTCATAAATAAATAAATTTTCATCTCAACATGGCGGCGCTTCTAGGTCTAATGCAAGAGCCCGGGAGAAAAAAAAAAGTTTTCAACCAAATTTCTTATTACTTTAATAATAACTATTCATAGTTACTAGCCAAAATTGATGAGTTTGTCGAACATTGTTTGGGAATAACACTAACATTGCACGAACAAAGGATATTTCTGAATGTTTTGTTGAAGGAAGACCTCTAACTACTAGACTGGAAAAATAAAACAAAAACATTTTCATATTGATAAATGTTTACTCAAATCCTTTTATATTAATGAATAATTAAAAAATAAATAAATAAAACGAAGGATCATAAAAAATAAGTTTTTTACATTAACACTCCAAGAATCTTAATGTAACTTTTAATTAGGAAAGATTTTGAAAGCCATTTCAAATCTCAAAACTTTATGACAAATTATTTTAAAAACTTAAACAAAGGATTATTTTAT
>NW_027105652.1:289425-315490 GCF_000696795.3 Halyomorpha halys | reverse complement strand
TAATATTATAGATACTGTTTAATATGTATATATCATTAGAATTGGGTTAAAACAGTTACTTATATATATATATAAAAGTAGCTGTTTTAACCCAATTCTAATGATATATAAATATTAAACAGTATCTATAATATTAATATGAATCTGGCTAATAAAATCTAAGGCAGTTCTGGGAATACCTCAATTCAATTAATTTCCGCAAGGGTAATATTAACTGTCCGCGCGATTTCATTCTAAATAAATTGATCTTTTCAGAAAATCGAATCATGTAACTCCGCTTCCTCTGCAGGAAATAAATTAGCTTTAAAAACGTATAGTTTAATTACTTGTTTTAGATTTCTCCCTGTGGTTAATAATAAACCACAGGTAAGTAATAAATTGTAAAAAGTATAAATAAACTTTTAAAGAAGAAATAGTAGACATTTAATATTGGAATGTAAGATTGCTTATACAGTTCATCATTGTAGCATATTTTCAACCTTTAATCCTCAACTCTTGGTAATCGTTCACTCAAAATAGGCTTTAAAAAATAAATGAGGGAATAATTCGAGTGCGAGTGAGTGAATGATTCGCACCAAAGATGGTTTATTGTTTCGATTCGAAATGTAAACCATAAACCATAAAGCTAAACACAAAATTGTTCTTAAACTTTTATTTAAAATATTTCCAATGTAGAAACAGCCATTTCCATACTACAGGAGTTTGAAAGTCTGTATATTGAATTTGTTAGCTAAGTTGGTAAAAATTTTATTTTTCACCGTCGATTTTGTGTTTTTCTTGACTGAATTTATAATGTTAGACCCTCATTCGACAAAAAAAATCTAATAATCTTAAATTTTTGAATAGAGTGGATCTACTCGTATTAGAAAGTACCCCTTCGGAATTATAAATCAATAACTGAAAAACATAAAAAAAATTCGTGTTTTTTTTTTTAATGCTGAAAAATATATAGAATTCAAGGGTCAGTATAAACATGATATTATGTAACTTCATTTTTTTTTTTTTTTTTGTTATTGTTATGTTTAAGAATCTAAATCAACAGTGATAACGTACATTTCAGTTGTGTAAAATGTATGGCGTGATGGCATAAAAACCGAAAAAAAATTTAAAAGACTCTAGAACTGTGCTCCTGACAGAAGATTATCCTATTCATTTTTAGAATTAATAAGATTTCCTATAATTTAAGTTTAAACCGCGCTCTTTACAACCGCCATTTCCAAAGATACAGGCTCTTCACAAATTAACCCTTTCTCTAAAAAGAAAAATTATCATCTCTTATTTCATGAAATATTTTCTTACTAAATCTAATTATAGAAATATCTTCTGAAATATTCAAAATTAAAATTATTTTAAAGCATCCTTGTCAGGCGAGTATGATATTGGAGTTGGCAGAAGTACAACTTATTGTAGTGCAAGAGCCCGTGCAAAAAAATGTACATTATCTGATTAAAGCTTTGACAGCACTTTTTTCTATCTTTATTTGTATTGCCAATGAAGCAATGAGTGCCTCCCAGTCAGATCATACCTGCAAAAATTGTGGCTGTTTATAAACATTAGAGTAAATTGACTAAAATAGGGGCCCTAAAAGAGCTATTTATATTAAATAGTTCCCGAAATATACTTTTACAGAAAGCAACATTTCATAAAAAATGTACTGAAAAATCAGTAGTGAGTGAATTTATTTTGGGAAATTTATAGGTCAGGAATCATTTGTCAACTAGATGTCTATTAGCACTCAAATTAAAGATAGTTTATTCTACTATTAAATAGTTTATCTTCGCAGGAGTAATATATTTCATGATATTTATCAAAATAAATTCACAAAAAATTGTTTGGTAAAAATGTTTAATTTGCGAAAAAATTCATCAATCAATCTCAGGAACCATTAGACGAACATATGTCTACCAGCACTCAAATTAAAGCTAATTTACTTTACTGTAAAGTAGTTTATAACGCGTACTTCGTTATGAATAATAATATGAATTTTGAATGTAAAATTTAGTCCTAACAATTAGAAATAAATTTATTTCTGCAAATAACACAAAATATGTTACTTCTATGAAGATAATTTACTTCATAGTACATTCAACAAACTTTAATTTGAGAGCTGGTAGTCATCAGTTCGTGGAATGGTTCCAGAGTTATAATTTTCCAAAAATAAATTCAATAACTACTGATTTTTTGTCATTTAGTTATTCTTAAATAAACTTCATCTTGGGAATTATTAAATGTCAACAGCTTTATTGGGCTCATATTTTAGAAAAGAATTTCTACTCCAAATGATGTTTTATTATGTTTTCTAGTGTTGTAGGTAATTTTCAAGATATGGAGCTACGAATGAAAGATAATTTTTTTTAAACGTTTTGAAACAGCCGCTATTTTAGCAGGTTGGATGATCGTCAGATGGCATACTCTCATTTCTTCATTGGCAATACAGTAATGATCAAAAATTGCTGTCAAAGTTTTCATTAGATAATGTCGATTTTTTTGCTCGGGCTTTCGGAGTAAAACAGTTGCGATTCATGGTTTCAGTTTGAAGTACATAAGTAAGTAGTTGAATAAGTAGGTCAAATAACATAATTAAGGAAATAAAATAAAAATGAAGTTATGTAATGCAAAGAAATATGAATATATTAGTTATTAAAAATTTAAAAATTAAAATATGGAAAGTAAAATAAAATTGAGAGAAAGGAAATATATGTAACCATAATAATAGATAAAGTGGTAAAATATAAGTAAAGTTTAACAAAAGAAATGAATAGAAATAACAATTTTTTTTTAAAACAACAATAATATATGGTGAACATAACTAATAACGTGGGTAAGGAAAATAGAGAAAAGAAGGGGGGGGGGTTAGAATAAAGATAGGGAAAAATAAAGAAAATAAAATGAACCTGTTAGCTTAAAATCTAACCACCAAGTGGTTTCTGCGACGAGAACGGACAAACTCCGAATTAAAAAATACGTTACAAGAATGACTAAATGTTTTTAAGGCTAAATGTACCGATTTTTAGTAAGTTTTTTTTTCAAGAGATGGCAACACTTTCGGGGCAAATTTACTTTTCTTCTCATTTGAATGCGGAATAATAAATTTCCCATCTGTAAACAGATTTACCATCTAGAACCCCATAGAAGTTACTGAAATTGGTTCATTAATTTTTGTTGTAATTATTTTGGGATTTAAAAAAATTATCTTTGTTATTATTTGTAAATCAAAAAAAGTGAGCTTATAGGCACTTGACCGATCGTAAAGAGAAAAATACGATTTAGGATTAAAGCCGCAAGATTTGTAATTGCTAGGCCAGGGGAAGTGGCAGCTTACCCCCACTTCTCTAGACGTTGATACTATGTGAGCCGCAATGTTTGTCTGCTTGATCTATGTATTTCCACGCAATTTAAATTTTTTTTATTTTTTCACTAATACTAAGGTGGAATTCCAAAATGAGAATACGACATATTTAAAATTAAAATAATTTTAATTTTAATAATAATGTTTTTAACTTTTTTTCTTTAGGTAAATTTTGATTTCCTTATCAAAATATTTCATTGCTAAATTTATCATAATTTTCCATTGTAATCACTATATTGTTTTCGTTTATTTTTCTCATATTTAGAGAAATAAAAAAACGAAAATTAGAAATAAGTATTGTATCCGATAATATTTATGAGAAGAAGAGAGTTGGAGGTGCGGTCAGAGAATAACACAAATAAGTTAAAAAGCTTATTTACTAGTGCCAACGTTCCAGCCAGAATTTATAGCCTTCATTAGGGCTAACAAAAAAAACAAGATAACCAGTAAATAAAGGATATATAGAGCGATCAAAGTAAATAATTGTACATAATGATAAAAATACATATAAAAATAATGTAATGAAAGAAGTGGGAAATAAAAGGTATATATAGGTAATTAAATATGTGAGTAAAATAACATAATTAATAAAATAAAAATGTAAAGTTATATAATCCAATGAAACTTTGAAATATGAATAATTTAATTTAATAATAATAATTTAAAAATGGAAAGAAAATATGCGTAACTAATGTAATATGTAAGTCAAAAAAAGAAGCATAGAGAAACAAAATACAAAGTTAGAAAGACAAAGAAGTAATTAGTAAATAATAATACTTTGTATTGTGTGTGTATTGAAAAATAGACGATAAATGGAGAAATCAACAAGTTCAAAAATAATAAGGAAATTTCGTAAAAGCAGTGAACATTACAATAACATAAGAAACACACTGAAATTTAGTTCTGTCGGGTTCACTAATGTCTAACGACCTCATTAATCTGGGATTTAATAATTCAGTAAGTATTACTTACATGTATCGAAGAAGGAATATAGAAGAAGGCGAGCCAATGGAGGTCAATGCCCAACAAGTTCACAGGAAAAGCCTTCGGCAGAGACTAAGTGGATCGTCAAGTGAGTCGGCGTAAGTTTTAGGAGTAACAGAAACTGAAGACGAAGTGGATGAACAAAGGAATGGTCGTTAGCAAAGAAACCGAGACAGCACGTGGAGGCGAGGACTAGGAGGAAGGAAGACACGTGAGATCTGAGGAGGATGTAAGCAGAGAGGCGACCGCACATTGACAAACTATCACGTGAAAGGAGAGCAGAGCGGTCTGCCTATTATCCGAGTGAACGGGGGAGTAAGCTGTCTGGTGGACACGAGCAGTTCAAACACCATTTCTTGCAGAGAAGTACTAGTTATCAGCGAGGGGAGGACACTCCAAGTAAAGGTTTGCAAATGTAAATTAATCACTCTGGGTGGACCATGCAGTATAGAGGATAGGACTGGGTAATTGGGGGGCTAAAGGGGACATTTCAACAATTCATGTAGTGAGTAGGATGCTTAGGGATTATCAGGTGATTATTGGTTGTGATATTTTAGAGAAGGTGGGGCTAAGATAATAAAAGAATAGTAATGGGAAATGGAATATTAAAATCGGACGAAAGAAGTGCAGATGCCAACAAACAATAACAGACGGAAAGGCGCGAGTAGGGGCAGTAACGCAGGTGGAGAATTGGAAGGACGCCATTACAACGGATTTGACGGCATTTTCTTTAATGAAGGAGAGGTATTGAGTTCAACAGAAAGGACAGAAGGTTCATGAGATTTCACTAAAGCAGGAAAGAGTGACATGTGTTAGAGAACGAAGATACCCACAGGCACTCCGGAAAAATATAAGAGACGAAATCGAAAACTTTTGAAGACAAGGATTCATTGTAGACAGTACGTCACCCAATAATAGTTCATTGTGGGCGGTGTGGATGAAGCCTACGCCAGGTGAGATATATAGGGTGGTCATCGATTAACGTAAGCTCAATGATAATGCCGTCGCTGATAAGTATCGGATACCAAGGTTTGAGGATATCCTTGACAGACTAAGAGGGGCTAAAATCTTTAGCACCTTAGACGTGAAAGCAGGGTATCACCAAATTCGTATGCATCCACTAAGAATTTAGGATAATGCCGTTTGGTCTGAAGAACGCGAACAACACATTTCAAAGGTTAACAGACGAATTTTTGAGAGATATAGATGAATCAGTATGCCAGATTTACCTGGATGACCTCCTGGTATTTAGTAAATTGGTTACAGACAATGTGAAACAGTTAAAGAACGTTTTCCAGAGGATGCGAGAATTCGGACTAAAACTATCTCGAGAGAAGTCATTGCTGGGAAAAAAACAAATACATTTCCTAGGACACACCATATCTCAGGAGGGGGTAAGATCGGGCCATTGAAGACAATATAAGAAATTGTATAGATCCGTAGCAGAAGGAACCAGTACTAGCATTTCCTGATTTACAAAAGCAGTTCACGCTCACGACAGACGTTAGTGAGTACGCGCAGGGAGCAGTACTGTCACAAGAAAGTGAGGTAATGTATCACAGAGGCAGAAGCACGTTACAGCGCCTTTAAATGAGAACGACTGGGTTATATATTATTATTGATAATAATTATATATAATATTATAGACCATAATATGGTCAATAGAGCATTCCCAATCCTATTTGTTGTGAGAAGATTTAGGGTCCAGACGGACCACATTCCCCTTCAATGGGTGGGGAAGCTAAAGGAATCGTCGGTGATAATTACAAGGTGGAAAGAACTGTTGATCCAGTACAACATGGACATCACGTACAAACCTGGCAAGGAAAACGTTGTTGCAGATTGGCTCTCGGGGGCAATAATGGTAAACGCAGTAGAATATGACCAAGAGAAAACGTCTGGAATTGGAAGGTAGTTTTTGAGGGAGTGGACTCCGGAAGAAGGACAGCAATCGGCCTCACTAGAAAAGCAGAATGGGGAGGAGACGTCCGCAGAAGAAAGTTCAAACGATAAAAATGGAGGAGCTTGAGGAGATTATCAACAACAAGAGGTACCAGATTATTAGGAAGACAAAAACGACGGGGTTCCTGAAGATAGACCATAGCAAGTACGGCAGCAGTATCATTTCGACTATCTGGTCACAACCGTGTGTCAAAGAGAATCAAATCTGTAGAGAACTAAAAGAAGCATCCAACGCCGGTAAGATTTACCATTTATATGTTGGAAACGCGACAGTATGCGAAAAGAACTAACTGCTATGGGGAATGGAAAAATTGGCATAGATCGATCGTTTATTCGATGCACGTTTATGGTAGGCTCTCTGCGAGATCCAGAACATCAAAAAGAAGTGTTGGCGGATCACCAAGGAAAAACTAATCATCATGGGCTGATCGAGACTTTACAAGCATTGCGGCGCAAATATTTCTGGTGGGGCAGAAAACGCTCAATCCAGGAGATTCATGGGATATGTGAGGTGTGCCTCAGTACGAAGTATGATCGGCACCCACCCCGTGCAGCTCAAGAAGATACCTCTACCGCGAACACACCGCTAAGCGACTTACAGGTGATTTCTTTCACCTGGAAAGGCTATAAGTGAGCCATAGTCATCTATGTATTCAGTAAGGTGACTATGGCTTATGCAGGACAGATCAGCGGAGGCGGTATTACGAGCCCTTCGGACATGGTTCCAATTATATGGTGTGTCCGACAGAATTTCTTCCGACAGTGAGAGAAAATTTGGCAATTCAAGCATCAGAGAGGAAATGAGAATAGTGGAAGTGGTTTGGCACCTCAACATCCAAAAAGCCGCCGAGCGACTCCATACCAATCTAAGTGACCAGCGTACCAGCTAGAAAGGGGACCGGAACCTGATGACGCCATGGAACGGGCAGACGCAGCATACAACCACTCCATACACTCTGTCAGGGGGTTTGCCCTATTCGAAATTCTTTTTGGGATGCAGGTGCGTCCACGGACTGCCGTGGTACTTTGCCGGGAATGGATGAAATGGCCGGTAATGCTTTGGCCTTCCATAAGACAGGAACAGGATTCGCAAGGAAAAAAGTAGAAGAGTGGTACAACATAACTTCTGCTCTCTATAACTAAATTTCTTTGGTGAACAACGACATATTCCGGGACCCAATTCTGAATCTTTCTCAGAAAACCCACCGGTAGCAGTTTCACCAGTTACAAATGAGTTTCCACCTCTACCGTAAATCACCATGCCACAAGCACATCCCAATGCTCTGTAGTGGAAATCTGGACGGCAATGGCACAAGATTTCAGGGGCAATATCAGACGGTACATCGAGAGGTTGCAGCAAGAGCCGGTACTTGCTTTTCCGGATTTAACTCGGCAATCCCAATAACAATGGATGCCAGTTAGTATGCGCTAGGAGCGCTGTTGTCTCAGGAGGGCGAAAGGGGAGAGCGCCCAGTGGCATACGGCAGCAGGTGCCTAATGGAGACGGAAACTAGATATAGCACAATGGAGCGAGTACTCCTTGGAATAGTGTGGGGTGTCGATCATTTTAGGCCAAATGAGTTCAGTAGAAGGTTTAAGTTACACACTGACCACAATCCACTCCAGTGGGTGGGAAAACTGAAGGAATTGTCAACCAGAATTATAGGCTGGAAGTTGTTCCTAGCCAAATATAACATGGATACACTATATAAACCAGGTAAAAAAAAGAGGTTGGTTGTCTCGATTACCGTGGAACAAGAAAAGGGACAATGAGGCTGCGAAAATGGACGCCAAGAGAGAAAGAACATGGGTGACCATGATTGACCTCTTGCAGCAATGGTGCACCAGGTGCGGGACAGGTTTACGGAGGTAGTTTTGGAACGCCCGCATCTCGTTGGATAGGGAAAGAGAATTCGACAACTCCTTGATCCGAAAAGAAATGAAGGATATCGATGTGATGTGGCAACTTAACACACCACGAATGATTGAGGTCGAACTCCCTGATTCTCTGGAATTCGTCCGAGGTACTCTTTTTGCGTATTGCTTACAATGGACTGTTGTACGGCGAAGTGCTGTCCACAATTGCTTCCGTAAACTTTCTATTTCTTCCCTAATGTGTTTTCGAAGTGCCTGGGAATATCACCTCTTCTTAACGTGCTTCATCCTATCCTGCTCCAATGTGATTTCGTGCACCGTTTTTCCTGTAGCTCTCGGTACGTCCCCTTCTTTACAAAAAACATCATCATATTACTTCAATATTGCCTCTTACCAACTCTCCCTCTAGTTAATCACATCCGTTCTCGCTTACAGTCATACACGAGCTTCTGACAGCTGTACCTCTTCACTCCAATTCTAATATTCCACTGAAACCCCCTATTTTTTATTTTCGCTATCACCTTTTCCAAAATATCTCGTAGTCAATGATTATCTGGTTGTCTCGGGGCATTTTCCTCATTACATGGACTGTTACCTTTCCTCCCTTAGCCCCCCAGTTACCCAATTCCATTTCTGATTTCCCTTTAATGCTGCAAGGCCTACCCAGAGTGATCAACTGACAGTTACATACTCTGACCTGTAGTTCCCTCTTTCCATCACTCAATCTCTCTAGGGCCTCTTGGCAGACTAATGTGTTTCCCAGGGTTAATCATACAGCTTACTCCTTTCTTCGCTCGTATAATAGGCAAACCACCGTGCTCCTCTCACATGGTGGTTCTCCAACGTGTGGTCGCCCCTCTGTGAGTACACTCCCCAAAACTCTCCTTGATTCTACCTGTTTTTTCGCTTCTTCTCCAAGTCCTCCACTTGCCTTGACCACAGGAGATACCTACCGCAGATCATGCACCGCTCAATGATCTACAGGTCGACACTAGGAGAGGATATAAATGGATAACCATATTTGATCTCTTCAGTAACGCGGCAATGGTGCATCAGGTGCTGGATAAGTTGTCGGAAGCAGTGTTGGGAGCTTTCCGATTGTGGTTCCAATTCTACAGATCTCCGGGGCGCATCTTATCAGATTCAGGTAGAGAATCCGACAATGCCATGTTTCGAACATAAATGAAGGACCTTGACGTAACATGGCTTCTCAACGCACCAGGGCATCCCAAGAGTAGAGGAGGCATTGAGTGGCTTAATGACCCGTTATATATATTATATCAATCCTTCATCGATACTTAAGTTATATATATACATAACTTAGAAGTAGTCGAGAGCGAATGCAAAAAAAAACGTTATAAGGAACGAATGGAAGTGAAAGTGCCTTTATTGAGTCCAGTACCTTTGGACCGAATTTATTTTTTAACAATTCAACCTTTATTCTATAATATATTATGTTGCAGTACCTTACAAGATACTCTTTTCAAAGATAAACAAACTTCATCTTTCGGTATTAGACATTTGAGGAAGTTACTTGTTTTTTGATTTTCTGCAGTCAAAGCCCTTGTTATGTTCCACTTATGTTTTTTTCTTTTTTTTTAACTATGTCAAGTGTTTGTATCTTTTTTAGCCCTGACGAAGCCCTGCAACGTGGGGTGAAACGTTAGCTGAATAAAAATAGTATAATTATTTACTATTTGAGTTTTTTTTTACCACACCCGGACCATATTCCATTCATAATTATTTTTCCTATTCAATGGGGCATTGATTATTTTGTAGCCAGATTGCATTTTCAAAAATCAGAGATCATTTCGTAAATCTGAAACTCGTTGCTTAGGTTAATAAAAGTTAGATTGCAAAATATATTCTGTGGTATGAATATTCAGGTTAGATTTATATGTACGGGGTTTCCTGCAAGTGTTTACCAATATAACAGAAAAAGACTCGTAAGTGAAATTCTAATAGACAAATAAGGGTTGTTATCACGAAATAACTGTTTCATTGTTGCGTCCCTTCCTTTTCATTATTTCTCCAAGTAGAACAGACAATAACTTAGTTTGAAAAATATTTGTACTTCTAAAATTTATTCTAAAACGTTTCTAATTATAATCAATTTAAAGAATTATTTATTTAGTCTTTTATAACTTATTTTTTGAAAGTACGAATCAGACAATAGTTGTGGATAATAATAAAAAAATATATAACATCCAATAAAAAATATTAAAAAAGTAAAAGCAAACAATAGACTAAAATCTCACGATTCAGGAAATATTAATAGTAATTATTAATACTAATTAAATAGTTTCTCTACACGCCTGTAACACTCCAGTTTAACTTAGATCAGATTTACTAAATGTATTAAATAAATATTTAAAAAAAAAAAAAATTAGATAGTACCTAAGAGAAAAAAAATTAATGCAAATTATTTTCAATATTAGTGTAGAAATAAATAATAGCAGACTACCAATACAAATTTACTGAGACTATTCTCAAATTTAGGTATTGCTATGAGAAAGTTAGTTTTAGTAGCCTTGAGTTGCCGTATCGTCCCAGCCGGTATCACTTCAAACGGTTTCCTTCCATTTGTAAACAAAAACGTATTTTTCTCTTTACGATCGCTGTATAAATGCCATAATTTCACGGAATGTCTCATTGGTTTCAGTGAACTGTCCTACAAGTGCCTATAAGGCCACATTCTTAAAAATTTGTCGTTAACTCATATTTTTGCATCTTATTTTCCTTATTATTGGATTGGTGCTTTTTTAACATAATTTCAATAAATTCTATTATCGAAAAACACAAAATACACTTTACAGATCCGAAATCGGACCATCCGTTCAGGAGTAAATAGAAAAGTAAATTTTGGTGCGTCCCATGAAGCGGTACATTTAGCCTTAAGAGGAAACTTTACGAGTGGGTAAAAAATAAAAAGTAAAAAGTAGAAAATATTGAGAGGAAGAAAGCGTGTGAGAGGGTGACAGCAAATGGTTTTTGGGAAATGTTAAAAATATATGTATGTACAAGAATGACGAAGTACCGGAAGATGATAAAGTGTCATGGGTAGTTAACTATTAAAAAGAGGAAACGTATATAAGAGGGGGACAACAAATTTGTAAGAAAAAGTTTAAGAAGTGAAATAATACGTTACGAAGTGGGCGGGAAAAAATAAAATGAATGAAAAAAAATTATAAAAATTACTTTTTTAATAAATTAACTATTTGCGAATATGTTAATGATAAGTTGTGCTTGTCGGTTTTTAAATTGACGGAAGAAGCTTCTAATTAGATATAGAAGCTTTCAGAGATGAGCCTTTTGTCATGGTTACGAACTGTACCAAGTATAGAACTTTTGTTGAAATCGAAGGAATGATTTAAAGAAAGAGAATGTTCCGAAAGTTTTGAGGCAGAATGATTATGTGAGGAAACAGAATATTTATGTTGTTTGATATGGTCTTTTAAGAGGTTTTTGGTTCCGCCTATATAACCAGAATTACAATTAAGGGTGGAGCAAGGGATGCGGTATACAATATGTGATCGGTGTAGAGGAGGGATAGTGTCTTTTAGTTTAGTGTAAATATTAGATAGTATGTTGTGAGGTCTGAAAGCAATACAAAGGTTAGGTATAGTAGAACGTAAGAGTTTTTGGATGTTGTCGGAAAGAGAGGGGATGTATGGTAGTGATCTGTATAAGGGCGTACAAAGGGGTTGTGAAGAATTAGGTGAAGTGTTGAGACGATTTTTGTAGTTGTATATAAGTAATGAATGATATGGAGAGGGAAGTTATTTGCTAAGAGTATTTGTTTAATGAGATTCGTCATCGAAGAAGAGTGGATCTACTGGTTCTACTTAATGTATAGAAGCTTATATGACAAATCTTTAACTACTAAATAGTAGCAAGGGTGAGATTGGTTTAAAGAGGTCCTGGAGTTGAAGTGTTCTCTAGTTTTAACATCCCTCACTGATTTTAAAAGTGAGAGATGCCACATAACTTTCAATGATTGTAGAATTCATCTGTACAAGTTTATTCTTGAATAATTCTGTTCTGTATTCTCAAGTTCGTCACCATAAGCTTAACAAAGAACAAAGCACTTCTCTATGACCTCTTTTAAACAGCTTCACATTTGCTACTCTTTTGTTATTAGATATTTGTCATATAAGCAACTAAACCATTAAGTAGAACCAGGGCCCTGTTTCATAATAAAGTACAAACTATTACTATACTATACTATACTATTATTATACTATTAGTCTTGTGAATTTATCTTAATTCAATTACACAGACTTGTACAATAGTAACTTGTACTTTAATACTTTTTAACTCCTCTAATATCACTAATAGCCTTCCCTATCGTGAAAAAAATAAGTATTAGTATTATTACCAAACTAGTTTCTACAATTGTACTATGAAGTAATACTATCATCTTTCATTATGAAACAGGGCCCAGGAGGTGAACTCTTCTCTAACAATGACTCGATGAAATATATTGGTTTTTGATAACAACATCGGAATAATTTTTCTATCAGTGTTTTCATGTGCATCAACCACGTCTAATCCCCTTTTGGTTCAAATGTCAATGTGACAAACTACTTAAACAAGGGTAGCAAACGTAAAAATGTCTACTTCTACTTCACCATAGCTTCGTACAACCACCGACCGACCTTCTCAATTAGAACCTGGAATCGTAACTGTTCACTAAAGTTTTCCCTAGGTAAGGCAACACCAAAATTCTCCTAACTGGACTACCAAGAAAATTGACAAACCTCTGAGCTTCCACTGGTTTAAATTTTTGGAAAAGCTGAATCATACAAATTGGTCGTACAATACAAATATACAAATTGGTTGGTTGTTTTGATCTTATATTGTAGCAAATTTTATCAGATTTTTAAAGAGGATTCCTTCTCTGTCAGACACACAGCTTTGGGATTACTTAATTACTTCTGAAAAAGCAATTAAGTCATCAGTTTTTTATTTACTATTATTCTGGCTTACTTTGCTGAGAACAGTATATTAATTTGTTTATTTTTATCCTTTTATATATTTATTTTTTTTAACTTATTAATATTTTTACCATTTCCTAAAAAATATTTTCTGGCATTATAGTGACATATATGTTAATAAAAGTTTAGATATGTTATTTGAATGAAGATTTTTATTATCATCCTTTTTGAAATGAAATGTTCTCTATTTCATTCATTATATCTAGTTAAACAGGTTTCAACCATATAAGCCAGATGCCTCTGATGTAGCAATTGCAGCTATTCTGACACAAAATAAATGACCTGTCGCTTTCTTCTCAAGAACTCTGTCTAAAAGAGCAGAACATTGTCATTAGGCTGTTGAGAAGGAAGCCTATCCCATAATTGAAGCACTTTAGAAATAGAGGCATTACCTGGTGGGACGAAAATTTCAACTAACGACAGATCAAAATTCCATTACTTATATGTTTGATATTTGGCGTTCCGGAAAAATTAAAAATTTACAAGATAGTGTTTAGAACTAGCATCTTATAACTATGACATGATATATCGACTTGGCAAAAAGAATATTGCAGCAGATGCTTTCTCTAGAACTTGCAGCTCATTACATACCATCGACTGGTTATTTTGTCTTCATAGCTCTCTCTGCAACCCTGATATTACATAGATGGCTCACTGGGTGAAAATCCCAGAATCTACCCTATACAATTGAGGAAATTCGCGGAGTTATTTCATCCTGCAGAACATGTTCAGAAATAAAACCTTGTTTCTATTACAAATACCATCATTAAAGCAACAATTCTGAAAGGCTTAGTACTGATTTTAAAGGCCCATTACCATCTAACACTCCTGAAATATTTACTAATGGTAGTCGATGAATTTTCGAGGTTCCCTTTTGCCACACCTTGCACTAACATAACATTCACTACAGTTATTCAAGCCCTAAACCAGATCTTTACCCTCTTTGGATACCCATCATACATTCACACAGATAAACAAACATCTTTCTTATCCAAAGAACTTCAGGATTTTCTTCATTCAAATGGGGTTGCAACCAGTCAAAATACCATATAATCCATGTGACAATGGACAAGTTGAGTGGTACAATGGTATAATGTGGAAAACTATTTCACTGGCTTTAAAATCCAAAGGTCTTATTGGCATCACAATGCGAGAAGGTATTGCCGGAAGTGTTACACTCTATCCGCTCTCTGCTTGGCACGGCTACAAACACCACTCCTCTTGAACGTATGTTCTTCCATAAAAGAAAATCCTTTTCAGTTCTTCCATAAAATTTTCCTGTCACTGAAAACTCCCTCAATCCTTCTGATACCACCCAAGTCAAAGTATCTAGATTAGACTACTGACCAGGAGCTCAAGCACCGGTGACACCCAGAATTGGAGAGAATCATTAAAGAATCTAAAAGGACCAGCCGTTGAAGAAGGAGCTTCATTTCCTGCCAAATCTGAACCTAGCCCTCAACTGGTACTCCGAAGGTCAACTAGAACCAGATAGCCCCCATTATTTATGAAACACCATGTCCTTAAATGAAAAGAGGGAGAATGTGATGAAATATCTTAATACCCAATAGTATCATATGTTTTTTATTTTTCTTAATTCTTTTGTTATTGGTACTACCTTATGTTTTGATTTGCCCTACTTTACCTTTGTTTTAACTTTTCAGTTAGTTTAATTATGTGTTTATAAAACCTTATTACCAGTTCCTAAAAAGGTTTATTTATTACACACTTCATTATAATTGAAGCACATGTTAATTTTAAATTGGAACTTTGATAGTGTGTTTCGTCATTACAATGATTTACAGTTATTTATCTCTAGTTACAATCCCTCAGTATTATCACTTCAAGAAACTCACTTAAGGGACAATCAGACGATTCTAAAATCTTCGTACACCTGTATCAATAAAACTGTTTACCGTACTACTCAGGCTAGTGGAGGTGTCTCTCTTGCCTCTAAAAAAGGTATCAGTCATACTGACATTAACTTAAATTCTTAGTTAGAGGCAGTTGCTGCTGTTGTGCACACCCCAGTTCAATTTACCATCTGCTCTATTTACACCCATTAGACAGAATTACAGGCAACAATATCAGAGACTTACTGCTTGAAATTCCTTCTCCATTTCTTCTGATCGGGGGACATGAATGCCCACAGCCCGACGTGGGGTATGAACCATCAGATGGGCGCAAGAGAAAAAATCTTAAGCAATAGTATAGACCTCATACTGTGCAGCCCATGTGAGCCATCTTTTTACAGCCGAGTACACAAAACTTGGACTTCCATTGATCTCTTTAGTATCCTGTGCTTTTCCCATCATTCCTCTGTCTTACTTCCACCGCAATCTTTCTGGTAGTGATTATGTTTCGTTTTTAATATCTCTACCAATTGATCCTTTTCTCCCACATTTAACTAGGAAATGGAGGATTGATAAAGCTGACTAGAATGAATACACAAACCTGCATTGAATGTTTCAAAAACTTTGAAATCTCTCCGATTCATGGTGTAAATCTTGAAACATTTACATTGCTAATCATTAAAACTGATGATTTGTTTCTAAAACAAAAGCAATCAAACACTTTAGGAAGGTTCCCTGGTGGTCACCAGAGTGTTGCGTTGGATTGACGAAGAGGTATAAACCTTTAAAACTTTTGAAATTGAGGCCTTCAATAAGCAATCATTATCACAAAGCTAGAGCCAAAGTGCAATGGGTAATTAATCAAGCAAAAAGGAGATCTTGGGCCCAATTTCTTTCTTCCATATCAGTTGCCGTTTCAAAGAAAATAGTTTGGGATGAAATTGCAGCTATCAAAGGTAAGCCAATTAACAAAATTCTGCAGTCAATAATTTACTACCGAAAAGCATTCACTGAACCCAAGGAAATAGCGAATGCCTTTGGAACTTACCTGTCAAATATTTTTAAAAAAACCGTCGATCCACCACCACATCCAGTGTTCTCTTTATATTAATCACAATTCTGTATTTATATTTATTTATATTATTCACATAATGGTAGAACTCCAGCATAGCATAAGAACAACCCTTTCCAAATCTCCAGCCCCAGATCAGATTCACATAAAGTTTATTAAACACTTACCTGCTATTGCTATTGGCTTACTACTAAAGCTCCTTAACAACATGTGGAATGCAAGAGATTTCCCTAATAGCAACTGTAATCCCTATACTTAAATCCAACAAAGATGCTACACTAATTCAGAGTTGTAGACCCATCTCACTCACCTCGATTCTTTGCAAACTGACTGAAAACATTTTTAATTGCCACCTCCTGTGGGAATTGGGTATCAAAATCTACTGAATAGGGACCAATGTGAATGTCGAAGATATAAGTCTACAATGCAACTCCTATTCAAATTCAATTCCTTTTTGAAAACTTCTTTTGATAGGAACCAGCACGTTTTCACATTTTTTTTAGGGATTCTCTGGCAACCTTCTGTTTTTTTATACAAAATTTCCTGACCAACGTTCATACTGGTTTAGTTTTTTTTGACAACTTTTATTTGCCCATTGGTGTACCTCAAGGCTCTGTTTTAAGCCGAATACTGTTCAACATTTTAATCAATGATACAAGAAACTTCATAGAAAAACCGGTTAATGTTCCACTACGCTGATGACGTTCTGCTTTACGACAGCTCTACCGATGTCAATTTTGATCAATCCGTAATGCAAAAAACATAAAGCAATCTGGAAAGATGGGCTGCAAGCTGTAGCTTTAGTGCCAGCCTGTCAAAATCATCTGCAATCCATTTTTGCCGAATACAGAGATGTCCTCAAACACTTACAGAATGTCTCGAGAACTGATACCTAAACAACCCGAATTAAAGTAGATACCTCGGTGTAATCTTTGATTCGAGCTTGTCATGGAAATTACATGTGGATAAGCTGTTGTCCAAGCTATCAACATGTAATGTTCCAAAAGAATTTCCAATTCAAATCCGCAATGCGAAACACCACTCACCTATTTACTGTTCTGAACTTTAGTATAAAACATTTTTTAGATAGTAGTGAATATTTTAGTAATTAAATTACTTATCACTCAACTAAATACTAACCTAGTTTCAACTAGGTCAGTAATTGGTATAGTTGCTTGATATCACTAATGTTTTGTTAGAGTTTAAAACCCTATCTAAAACTTCTCATAATTTTATCACTAGTTTTATTATAAGAATTATTCTTTTATTCAAAATGGAATAATCACCATTCTTACTAGTCTCTTCTCTTATGGGACAAATAACAATATCGTTTGAGTTTAGAAGAAGTTGGCAGCTATGAGTTACTTACAGCTTTAAAAATAATCTAAAACTATAATTCAATGAAAAGATGGTTGGGGATTGGGTTAAACAAAAAACTTATTTCTTATGTGTGACAACATTTTTCTATCGATGTTTAGGGCTTCAAGAGTTTCAGATCAAATGACCCTTATTCTGGATCTATGGACTTCTGCTGTAATTGTACTAAAAACGGGTACTACTTAAATTTGAAGACATTAATTGATGAAATTCCTAGGAACTAATCTTATACTTATTATAAGGCGATTTCTCATAAGTATAAGATTCTTTTGTGATCTATATGTGATCTGTCTCATGAACTCGATATGCAACCTCATTCCGACGCTCCACGTGCTAAACCCGCTGGTAGAGGAAAGGGCGGAATCTCCTTGCTTGCCAGAGAAGTCGGCACGAAGGAACGTGTTTCTCCGGGTCCATCCGGGTCGCCACCTAGGCGCACGTCTTCAGGGAATTCGGGCAGATCGGGGCGTCGCCGGTCACCCGGCACTTCTTCACGCGGGAAATCCGTCTCTCCCGGCAAAGAACCTTGTCCCCGTTGTAATGGGAGGCACCTCATAAGTCGGTGCTATACATTTTTGGCCTTGATCCCTCAGGAGCGTCACGACTTTGTCAAGTCATCCGATCTGTGCCAGAACTGACTGAGGTCGGGGCACCACGCGTCTAAATGCCATTCCGATTTCACATGTTCGTTTTGCCGCGCCAAACACCACAGCGTGTTACATGTGGAAAGCCGATCGGTTTCTCCCGCCGCCGTCACTTCGTCAAGGTCCGCGGATTTCGTGGGTCATACCCGAGCCACGTCCGGGCCTCATGATTGTTGTTCGGAGACAGTAATGGGAACTGCGTGTGCCGTATTACAACATTCCGCGCCTGCGCGGCTACTACTGGATTCCGGCAGCCAGTACACCTTTTTTACTGCCGAACTCGCGACGAGGATTGGCGGCCTGTTCCAACCCTTCGACGGGAGAATCGCCGGTTTGGGAGGTACTCAAGTCCCCAACATCAAGGGTGCGATGACTGAGGCTTCGGTCCCTTATCGATGATACTACGAACTTCAGGGTACGCGCCTCGTAGTTGATCGGATCACCTCTGACTTACCCAAGCGTCCGGTTCCTTCGCGGGTTATCAAAGATCTGTCTCGTCACGTTCTGGCCGACCCTGCCTTCGGCGTTCCCGGCCCCATCGACTTGATCATAGGCGTTGACCTATACCCCCGCCTAGTTACTGGTGCTCCCACCAAGGCCTTCGGGGATGGTCACCTATACCTCCTGCCGACAGTACTCGGTAACGTCGTTATGGGGACTTGCTCTGATAGCGTTTCGTCCACAGGCATCTCGCTCCTCGCAAGGGAAGATGCAACCGCTTCGAGTCGGACCAAACGAAAACCCGACAACCACGGTACAGTTAAACGTAGGCGCCCACGCCGTCGCATCCGTTCGTTCGCAATCGTTCCAACGCATCCTCACACCTCGCATCCTCGCAAAAGCGTTACGGCTACGTCTCTCTGTTTTCACGATTCCCAGCGCACCTGCGCGTCACTCTTTACTGTCTCGCGCTCTGCTCCTAACGTTAACTGAGCCTTCATTCGTTGCGCTTGGTTTTTTCAGGGTGGGCGGCAGGATTTGTTCTCCGCTAGCTCAGCGTTTTGTCCAACATTCGGAATTCGTTAATCGTCTCGCTTCACCAACCGTCGACCAGGAACGATTTCTTAATCTTGAATGTATCCATGTATATATCTGTCTAGCTTTTATTTTCGTATCTTTGCATGTTTCGTTATAATATTTACAGTTATCGTTTGTGTTGCCTACGGGGTTATTTACATATTTTTTATGGCAGACTGCGCCTTCCCCGTCTCTTTGCATTTTTCATAATAAATTCGGCTGAGCCAAATTTAGGTGGGCGGTATGTCGGATTTAAGTAATCCGATTTTTGCGTTTTTTTTTTGATTTTTTTTAAGTTGGGGTTGGGGGTCTCATTTCCTGATGCCCCCCCTTGCCGCGAACACCGGAAGACCCCGAAGACGCTGCGACTGCAATGCCGCCCCAGCCTAAGCATCATGCAAGCTAGGACCTGGCCTACCCCTACCATCTCCCCAGGCTCCAGGACATGCTGGCCAGCCATCGAGGAAGAACGACATCAAAAATCAGATTACGTAAATCGGACAAGGGTATTTCTCATAGATCCTCATGGGTCCTGGTGAAGAAGAGCTTCCCATCCCTTGATACAGTTATAATAATAAATAATGTTATGTCTAGAAAATTCTGACAAATTCAAACTTCATCAAAACTGATTTAATAAGTTATAAACTATTAATTTTCTAATTATTAAATTGTTATGTTATTCTCTCATATGTTATCTTCATCTCCAAAACTGACATTCCATGAGATACATTTAGACATATCACTGCTTTACTTGAATTGTGGCATATATGGCAAGAAAAAAAAAGTTTTGATTTTATTTAGAATTGGACATTTTCCAAGTATAGTAAATACTTTTTTTTCTTGTGCTTAGCAAGTAATGAATTTGAATTATTAAAACCTTCAGTAGCTCCTCACAAGAATACCTAAACATATGAGGAGCTCCTGATCAAAATGCTTTATTTTCATTTTTTTGACAAAATTCATTTTACACCAGAATTGTGAACTCAGTTTTGGGCTTGAAATCTAACCCTGAAATTTTTACCAAATTGCATGAAATTCTGAAAGTTTTTGATTGTGTCAAAGTGAATTTCATCTGGATTCAAATGCATTTTGATAATACTTCATGATATTTTTTCTAATTTATTTTCCATATTTTATAAAAACAACTAAATTACTATACAACTTTCCTAAAAGAACGTTAAAAATGGAGACAAAGTATTAATACATTTTAGTGTAGACATTTTCATATGTAGTAGTTTTAATGTGAAGTTGTGACTTAATATGAATTTGAGACTTCCAAATATTAGTTAAGTTAAATTAAATAGTATAAAGTTCTCCATTCATTATATTTAAAGTTGATTTTGTTTGAATGGTGATATGAAGTTTATGGTATAAAATCTACTGTTTTATTTAAAATGATAAAAAGAAAGCTTCATGAAATTGAGTTTATAAAAAGATTAATTGTTTCTTGCGAAATTTATGCACAATTCATATATGTCCCCTTGCATGGGTTTTCTTTTATATCTTATGATAAAAGTATGTACATATGAAAACATCAATTCAAATTGTTGCTTAATGTTTATATTAGCTTATTCTACTAAATGGAACTGTTATTAGTTGTGATGAATTTATTTTAGGGAAATATCTGAAAAAATTACACTTTATCACAGAAGATGTCTGGCTTCATGGAAAAGTGCTAAAGAAATGTCTAAAACGCTTATTATGTTTCATTATATGTATGAAGACATAAATGAGGTAACAATTTTTTTAATTTTTCTAATGTTGTAGTATTAAAATAGTCTGTTTTGTTATTATTTCAATGTAAAGACATGGAAAATTTGTAGCCTACTCCTCTGATATCAATGTTTATGTTTATTGTTGTCCTAAAGCATCTTTCCGGTGCTCCTCTTTAGTGGCTTAAAGAATTTTTTATGGTCGCTATTCATTGTAAGTAGCTTCTCATGCCACTGTTTCATCAGGTTTCAAGAGTGTTTATTACCAACTTTGCCTCATGGTCCTGTCCTGTACCATTTACTCTTCCACTTATTGTGTAAGGTGATAAGATGGCTGGCAGAAGTGGCCTGAACTCGGGTTTTTGGCTAAATTGGTTGCCCATCTGATTGTTGCTGTTAAAACTCCAGGTGGGTATTTTCATCATTTTTCATGTAGAGGAATAGGACTGTTGAGAGTTTGTGGTAGGCTTTTGCTTTGTAGAGCTCCTAATCAGCTTCTTCATACTTATACTTTGTCAAAGTTAAAATTGATACTTCGTTGTTAATCAGGTGAAGCACAGGTCTATCGTTCTGTGTGATTAAGTTCAGCATAATGCAGTCAATGAATTGGTGAAACTACTTCATAAGCAGGAGATTGATGATTAACCATTGTGACGTAGTCATCCTTTGCCAAAAAGTGTGGGTGTTTAGGTGAACTACTGTATAGGGGTCCTGAAGATAATTTTTCCAGATTTTATGTTAATATTATTCTTCCAGACAGTGTGGCGCACATACAGGTCTCCCAGAAACCAATTATTCATATATCCCCAAGAGATAACCTGGGCCTCTTGTATGGGCCTATGAAGAGGATGAGACGACCCCTGCAACTCTCACTAGATTCTCTCACTAGATATAGATAAAAGAGGTTCTGCTGCACTTGTTTGAAGCAGAAAAGACATTGGAAAAAAAAAGTAAAATTACCACAGTAAGGAAAATTCTGGTGTCTACAATTGACTGAATGATTGAAACCATGATTATTAAATGTGAAATATAACCCCAACTCAGTAACTGTTTCAACTCACAAACTGTGTAAGAACAGGATTCTCTAGGCACTATAACAGTGTACAGTCTTTGTTAATCCTTGAGAGACTATGAAAAGATTTATCCAAAACAGAGATATAAAACAGGATATGAGCCAAGAAAGAGTCAAAGCTGGTAAGTAAACATTAATATTGGTCTTATGAAAAAGTATGAAAACAATTGTCAACACATGACTAGATTAAAAAAAATATATCAAAAGTGCCTTACACCCCAGCTTTGAGCCAACACTTTGAAGAATCACAAACTGACCTACAGAATTCAAAAAAAGAAAATTCTGCTAAGGATAGATATGAAATCCAAAAATGTTTTTGGATCTTTTTGAGCTAATCCAAAAGCCAAAAAACATGAATATAATGAATTTAAACTTGACATAAAGCATTTTCAGTGAAGTAAAAGACCCATTTCAATCACTAAGGAAATTCGTTTTGAGGAAAAAGAAACCAAATCAATGTAGTCACATGAGTTGAAATAAGTGAAAAACAGTACTTATTTCAACTTGGTGTGTTAAATGGTAAGCTCTGAATAGAAAATATTGAAAACATTAATTTGAAAGAAAAGATAAACAATAAATTTAATTTTTATAATAACTTGAAAAATATGTTGTATTTATTTACTAACTGAACTTATTATCTGTGGAGCTTCATTACCTTGGAGGAAGCAAAGAACCTTGGAAGTAAGTGAAAAATGGAGTTGTGGACCAATAAAAGTAAATCCTAAAAGGTTCATATGATGAGCTCCGGGAGCGTGATACAGGAGTAAGATCCAGTCACTGGCTGTCTTTTGATTAGTTTGTATTACAGTTCCTATTACCCTTAACATAAACCTGATCTTTGAGGACATGCTCAAGTTCTCTCTTTTTGGCTCCACTTTCCCTTTCAAGGAGAGTATTTAATTTTATTTCTTTCATTTTGTAGTGTTGTTCAGAGTTCATTACTGTCTCCTTTTTGATTATCATATTATCTCATTTTCAATAAAAACTTCACTTGATGGGGTGAGATTGAGCCACTTGTTTTTCTTTCATTTGCCTAATCAAGTTCAGTGGGTGACTAATGAAATAACATTGTGATTAATTTATCATTTTACTAAGAACTTAACTTAATGTTATTTAGCTGTTTGAAGATCTCCTTCAAATGGGTTTAACAAAGACAAATTCTACAGGTTTTGGAAGAAAATTTTGCCAAGTTTATTATTCTACCAATCAAGATTTACTATCAAGTTTATTATTCTAATAATTTTAAAAATTATTTGACTTAAATAATTTTATAGTATCACTACTCAACAAATAATGTGACTTATTTAAAAATAAGATAAAACAAATTTCCTGCTTTTCTTTGTGGAATCAAACCAAAATTTGTTTGCTTTATTTTTTTGCTCTTGTAGTCTTCTCTCCACTCTTTCAATATTGTCTGTCATTGACGGGACAACCTGTGTACTAAGCAGGAGTTTACAGATTATAAAAATATTTTATTTATGGTTCAATTTTTTTTTTTTATTTCTATCATTGTTGGTCATAAAATTAATATTGGTTATTTTATTTGTTTTCTCTGAAAGAAAATGATAAAACTTTCATTAGGAAGAATTACAGTGCCTTCTAGATATGTTTATTTATTTATTTTTTACTAAATGTTGTTTATGATTTTCAGAACATTATAATGAACAGCATTTACTATAATCGGATGTCTGACCTGCTTTCAATTTATATTGATTTTGAAATCAAAGCATCTCAGTGAGTACCAAGGACACACTTATATAACTTATAATATACAATATTAATTATCTCATCAATTTTTGCAATAATAACAATTTCAGAGCTAGTTCTGAGAGTCCAGGTTCATTAGCAAGTCGAGTAACATACATAATGGAGAAGTGTCTTGGTTAGAGTTAATTGATTATATAATACCAATTATTTTATCTGTTTCCTGTTACAAAGACTTTTTTCATTATTTTATTTGTTTCAGATCACCAACATAGATTCACACTTGACACACTATTAAAGTCACACAACATTTGCAATAAATTTCAAGAAATAAGTTGTCTACTTATTAGGTTAATATTTTATTCTACCTTATATTTTGTTAATATTTATTTCCTTAACTTTTCACCTTAGTAAATTAGAAATAAGTGGGTACTATTTATCAGTATAATGCAAGACAGTACCACATGTCCTGTTGGAAATTCAAGAATTTTACATATTTAATTTGTATCTACTTGTCTTTGAATTATAATTTGTTGCAATCAATGACTCATTTTTCTCAGGGGTGGTGACATGTTTCTGTAAGGACGCAAAAAATTATTTTCTTCCAAATTCAAAAAATATTATTGATAGGGAATTCAACTGCTCTCCATAAGATTTGGTTATACACTTTAGAACATTCTCTAAATTTTGCTATTTTACTATTTTTGCCCAAAACTAATAAGTAGCTGGATCTGGATTTTAAACATTTGTTTATTTAAAGCATACTACTTGTTGAATTTAATTGTTCTGTGAACCTAGGTCTGTTTTTATTTATTTTTTATATTAGGCACTATAATTTGTTCTTAAAGAGATTTATTACTTATAGGAGCACAGATAACTAGAAGAAGATTACTCAATCACACAATGTAACACATCTTTGTTTCTAGGTTTCATTGGCAGGCTACCTATAGATAACTCCTTAACCTGTTTTCAGGTTCCAAGCTCCTTGAACTGTTAGACCATTCTAAGTCGATACAAAAACTTTTTATGATGCTCTTGTTAGTAATGATTTTCTGGCTTTGTCCCTGTCCCTGTTGGTTGTTTTCCTATGAAACTTTATTTACTATAACAATCTTTCATATTTGCAGTCAAAAAGAACAAAAATATTTGTAAACTATTTTGACTGCTACTCTGACCATCTTCTTCATGTTTCATTATTTCATTAAAATATTTATTTATTATATATGTAATATTATAGACTCTTAATCTCAGGGCGGGTTTCTAGGCAACCAGAACAGACACTTTACTACTAATAACACTTAAATTAAATTATTAGCTATTGTACAGCTATTAAATTCTAGTTAGAACAAAACTAACCAATTACATGATCTTCTTTTGATGATGTCTTCTTTTCCAAAATGCTATGTCTAACTGTCAACAATGGCTTCCAATCCTTCCCCTAAAAACTATGTCTAACTGAACAATGGCTTCCAATCCTCCCGCTTCCAGCTGAGGACATCCTCTCACTGGAGAATCCAAACCAAGAGTCCCTTATTCTTCTTGGGTGACTCTTCGATGTCCTCTTTTTCAAGATGTCCACCCCTGAGCTGGACAAGAGATGATGAGGACCTCCTCATTCAGGAAACATCATTCCCCGCCCACGCCTAAGAAACAAATCCCTAAAACCAAGATTTCTTCCTTCCTCTTCTCTCGTTGTTAGTTCTCAACATTGATTGTAGCACTACGGTTTTGAGTTTTTTCCTGTAATTTTCTTTATGAACATTATTCTTTAACACTTATTCTTGAATCCTATTTCTTCTTAATTTTACTGTAACTGCAATTATCATGGGAAGTTAAATAAAGTTTTTAAAATATCTGAATCTGCTCAACATGGCCGCGATTCAATGGAATTTTGAAGGGACACACCCTACAATCTTGACTTTGAATGATATCTTTTGTAACTGCATATTTTACTGATGAAAATTGGTTAGCTTGCTTTTTGGTTTAACAAAGCAAATGAACAAATATTGAAATGATGAAAGGAGAGTCACCCACTAAGAAAAAGGATTCTTTGTTTGGATCGCCAAACAACTCACTTCGGTGGATTGTGAGTAAACAATTTTTAGATGACCAAGGTTTTGTTTCTGTAGTGTTTGGTTGCTGAAAGATTGTTTACAGCAAGTGGTGGTTTGTTGAATAAGAAGATGAAAAAATCATCAAAAGAAGATTCTATGAAATTTGTTAGTTTTGTACCTAAATTTAAAAACATTGTAAAAAGAGATATTAATTTAATTATGTGATATTAAAAATTAGTGTCTGTTTCTGATTGCCTAGAAACCCACCCTGAGATTAAGAGTTTATTATATTATAAAATTTAAATAAAATTTTCCTATCTGTTGTATAATAAGATTTTTCATTTGAACCCAAGCTATCTTTTAGATATTAGAATTGAGTTGAAAAATATCAAA